>NC_133134.1:35487706-35790737 GCF_048418815.1 Hemitrygon akajei | reverse complement strand
GGGACAGATCGATGGGAACCACTGATAGGACTGATGATGTGGCAGAGGGATGGGAACTGTACTGATAGGGCTGAGGATGGGACAGAGGGATGGGAACTGTACTGATTGGGCTGATGATGGGACAGAGGGGTGGGAAATGTACTGATAGGGATGAGGATGGGGCAGAGGGATGGGAACTGTACCGATCGGGCTGATGATGGGACAGAGGGATGGGAACTGAACTGATAGGGATGAGGATGGGGCAGAGGGATGGGAACTGTACCGATCGGGCTGATGATGGGACAGAGGGATGGGAACTGTACTGATAGGGCTGATGAAGGGGCAGAGGGATGCGAACTGAACTGATAGGGATGAGGATGGAACAGAGGGATGGGAACTGTACTGATAGGGATGAGGATGGGACAGAGGGATGGGAACTGTACTGATAGGGATGAGGATGGGGCAGAGGGATGGGAACTGTACTGATAGGGATGAGGATGGGACATAGGGATGGGAACTGTACTGATTGGGCTGATGATGGGTCAGAGGGATGGGAACTGTACTGATAGGGATGAGGATGGGACAGAGGGATGGGAACTGTACTGATCGGGATGAGGATGGGGCAGAGGGATGGGAACTGTACTGATAGGGATGAGGATGGGGCAGAGGGAAGGGGACTGTACTGATAGGGCGGAGGATGGGGCAGAGGGATGGAACTTTACTGACAGGGCTGATGATGAGGTAGAGGGATGGGATCGGTACTGATAGGGAAGTTGATGGGACCGAGGGATGGAACTATAATGATGGGGCTGATTATGTGTCAAAGGGATAGGAACTGTACTGAGAGGGATGATGATGAGACATGGCTGGGAACTATACTGATAGGGGTTAGGATGGAACAGACGGATTGGAACTGTACTGATAGGGCACAGGATGGGACATAGGAATGTGAATTGAATTGATACGGCTGAGGATGGGTCAGAGGGATGGACTCTGCACTGATAGGGCTGATCATGGGACAGAGGAATGGGATCTCTACTGATAGGTATGGTGATGGGGCACAGGGATGGGAACTGTACTGATAGGGCTGATGATGAGGTAGAGGGATGGAACTGTATTGACAGGGCTGATGATGAGGTAGAGTGATGGGAACTGTACTGATAGGGATGAGGATGGGACAGAGGGATGGGAACTGTACTGATAGGGCTGATGATGAGGTAGAGTGATGGGAACTGTACTGATAGGGCTGATGATGAGGTAGAGGGATGGAACTGTATTGACAGGGCTGATGATGAGGTAGAGTGATGGGAACTGTACTGATAGGGATGAGGATGAGGTAGAGTGATGGGAACTGTACTGATAGGGATGAGGATGGGACAGAGGGATGGGAACTGTACTGATAGGGCTGATGATGAGGTAGAGTGATGGGAACTGTACTGATAGAGCTGATGATTGCACAAAGTGATGGGAACTACTGATAGGGCTGATGATGGGGCAGAGGTATGGGAACTGTACTGATTGGGCTGATGATGGGACAGAGGGATGGGAACTGTACTGATAGGGCTGATGATGGGACAGAGGGATGGCAACTGTACTGATAGGGATGATTATGGGGCAAAGGTATGGGAACTGTACCGTTCGGGCTGATGAAGGGGCAGAGGGATGCGAACTGAACTGATAGGGATGAGGATGGAACAGAGGGATGGAACTTTACTGACAGGGCTGATGATGAGGTAGAGGGATGGGATCGGTTCTGATAGGGAGGTTGATGGGACCGAGGGATGGAACTGTACTGATAGGGCTGATGATGGGACAGAGGGATGGGAACTGTACTGATAGGGCTGATGGTGGGGCAGAGGGATGGGAACTGTACTGACAGGGCTGATGATAAGGTAGAGGGACGGAAACTGTACTGAGAGGGCTGAGGATGGGACAGAGGGATGGAAACCGTACTGATAGGGGTGATAAGGTAGAGGGGCGGAAACTGTACTGAGAGGGCTTAGGATGGGGCGGAGGATGGGAACTGTACTGACAGGGCTGATGATGAGGTAGAGTGATGGGAACTGTACTGATAGGGATGAGGATGGGGCAAAGGGATGGGAACTACTGATCGGGCTGGTGATGGGACAGAGGGATGGGAACTACTGATAGGTCTGATGATGTTCAGAGGGATGGGAACTGTATTGATAGGGCTGATGAAGGGGCAGAGGGATGGGAACTGTACTGATAGGGCTAATGATGGGTAGGGATGGGAGTCATACTGACAGGGCTGATGATGAGGTAGTTGGATGGAAACTGTACTGATAGGGTTGAGGATGGGGCAGAGGGATGGGAACTGTACTGATAGGGCTGAGGATGGGACAGAGGGATGGGAACTGTACTGATAGGGATGAGGATAGAACAGAGGGATGGGAACTGTACTGATAGGGCTGAGGATGGGGCAGAGGGATGGGAATTGTACTGATTGGGCTGAGGATGGGACAGAGGGATGGGAACTGTACTGATTGGGCTGAGGATGGGACAGAGGGATGGGAACTGTACGGATAGGGCTGAGGATGGGGCAGAGGGATGGGAACGGTACTGATTGGGCTGTTGTTGGGACAGAGGGATGGAACAATACTGCTAGCGCGAATGATGTGGCAATGGGATAGGAACTGTACTGATAGGGCTGATGATGGGACAGAGGTATGGGAACTGTCCTGATAGGGCTGATGATGGGACAGAGGGATGGGAACTGTACTGATAGGGCTGAGGATGGGACAGAGGGATGGGAACTGTACTGATAGGGCTGAGGATGGGACATAGGGATGGGAACTGTACTGATTGGGCTGAGGATGGGACAGAGGGATGGGAACTGTACTGATAGGGCTGAGGATGGGGCAGAGGGATGGGAACTGTACTGATAGGGCTGAGGATGGGGCAGAGGGATGGGAATTGTACTGATTGGGCTGAGGATGGGGCAGAGGGATGGGAACGGTACTGATTGGGCTGTTGTTGGGACAGAGGGATGGAACAATACTGCTAGCGCGAATGATGTGGCAATGGGATAGGAAATGTACTGATAGGGCTGATGATGAGACAGGGATGGGAACTGTACTGATAGGGATTAGGATGGAACAGAGGGACGGGAACTGTACTGATAGGGCTGATGATGTGGTAGAGGGATGGGAATTGTACTGATAGTGCTGACAATGGGACAGAGGAATTTGGAATTGTACTGATAGGGCTGAGCATGGGACAGATCGATGGGAACCACTGATAGTACTGATGATGTGGCAGAGGGATGGGAACTGTACTGATAGGGCTGAGGATGGGACAGAGGGATGGGAACTGTACTGATTGGGCTGATGATGGGACAGAGGGGTGGGAAATGTACTGATAGGGATGAGGATGGGGCAGAGGGATGGGAACTGTACCGATCGGGCTGATGATGGGACAGAGGGATGGGAACTGAACTGATAGGGATGAGGATGGGGCAGAGGGATGGGAACTGTACCGATCGGGCTGATGATGGGACAGATGGATGGGAACTGTACTGATAGGGCTGATGAAGGGGCAGAGGGAAGCAAACTGAACTGATAGGGATGAGGATGGAACAGAGGGATGGGAACTGTACTGATAGGGATGAGGATGGGACAGAGGGATGGGAACTGTACTGATAGGGATGAGGATGGGGCAGAGGGATGGGAACTGTACTGATAGGGATGAGGATGGGACATAGGGATGGGAACTGTACTGATTGGGCTGATGATGGGTCAGAGGGATGGGAACTGTACTGATCGGGATGAGGATGGGGCAGAGGGATGGGAACTGTACTGATAGGGATGAGGATGGGGCAGAGGGAAGGGGACTGTACTGATAGGGCGGAGGATGGGGCAGAGGGATGGAACTTTACTGACAGGGCTGATGATGAGGTAGAGGGATGGGATCGGTACTGATAGGGAAGTTGATGGGACCGAGGGATGGAACTATAATGATGGGGCTGATTATGTGTCAAAGGGATAGGAACTGTACTGAGAGGGATGATGATGAGACATGGCTGGGAACTATACTGATAGGGGTTAGGATGGAACAGACGGATTGGAACTGTACTGATAGGGCACAGGATGGGACATAGGAATGTGAATTGAATTGATACGGCTGAGGATGGGTCAGAGGGATGGACTCTGCACTGATAGGGCTGTTCATGGGACAGAGGAATGGGATCTCTACTGATAGGTATGGTGATGGGGCACAGGGATGGGAACTGTACTGATAGGGCTGATGATGAGGTAGAGGGATGGAACTGTATTGACAGGGCTGATGATGAGGTAGAGTGATGGGAACTGTACTGATAGGGATGAGGATGGGACAGAGGGATGGGAACTGTTCTGATAGGGCTGATGATGAGGTAGAGTGATGGGAACTGTACTGATAGGGCTGATGATGAGGTAGAGGGATGGAACTGTATTGACAGGGCTGATGATGAGGTAGAGTGATGGGAACTGTACTGATAGGGATGAGGATGGGACAGAGGGATGGGAACTGTACTGATAGGGCTGATGATGAGGTAGAGTGATGGGAACTGTACTGATAGAGCTGATGATGGGGCAGAGGGATGGGAACTGTACTGATAGGACTGAGGATGGGACAGATGGATGGGAACTGTACTGATAGGGCTGAGGAATGGGACAGAGGGATGGGATCTGCACTGATAGCGCTGATCATGGGACAGAAGGATGGGAACTACTGATAGGACTGACGATGTGGCAGAGGGATGGGAATTGTACTGATAGGGCTGATGAAGGGGTAGAGGGATGGGAACTGTACTGATAGGGCTGAGGATGGGACATAGGGATGGGAACTGTACTGATAGGGCTGAGGATGGGACATAGGGATGGGAACTGTACTGATAGGGCCGATGATGGGACAGAGGGATGGGAACTGTACTGATAGGGCTGATGAAGCAGTAGAGGGATGGGAACTGTACTGATAGGGCTGAAGAAGCAGTAGAGGGATGGGAACTGTACTGATAGGGCTGATGAAGGGGCAGAGGGATGAGAACTGTACTGATAGGGCTGAGGATGGGACATAGGGATGGGAACTGTACTGATAGGGCTGATGATGGGGCAGAGGGATGGGAACTGTACTGATAGGGCTGATGAAGGGGCAGAGGGATGGGACCTGTACTGATAAGGATGAGGATGGGACAGAGGCATCGGAACTGTACTGATAGGGCTGATGATGAGACAGAGGGATGGGAACTGTACTGATAGGGCTGAGGATGGGACAGAGTGATGGGAACTGTACTGATAGGGCTGAGGATGGGGCAGAGGGATGGGAACTACTGATAGGGCTGATGATGTGGCAGAGGGATGGGAACTGTATTGATAGGGCTGATGAAGGGCAGAGGAATGGAAACTGTACTGATAGGGCTGATGATAAGGTAGAGGGACAGAAACTGTACTGAGAGGGCTGATGGTGGGGCAGAGGGATGGGAACTGTACTGACAGGGCTGATGATAAGGTAGAGGGACGGAAACTGTACTGAGAGGGCTGAGGATGGGACAGAGGGATGGAAACCGTACTGATAGGTGTGATGAGGTAGAGGGACAGAAACTGTACTGAGAGCGCTGAGGAAGGGGCGGAGGGATGGGAACTGTACTGATAGGGCTGATGATGAGGTAGAGTGATGGGAACTGCACTGATAGGGCTGATCATGGGACAGATCGATGGGAACCACCGATAGGACTGATGATGTGGCAGAGGGATTGGAACTGTTCTGATAGGGCTGATGATGGGACAGAGGGATGGGAACTGTACTGATATGGCTGAGGATCGGATAGAGGGATGGGAACTGTACTGATTGGGCTGATGATGGGACAGAGGGGTGGGAAATGTACTGATAGGGATGAGGATGGGGCAGAGGGATGGGTACTGTACTGACAGGGCTGATCATGGGACATAGGAATGGGATCTCTACTGATAGGTATGGTGATGGGGCACAGGGATGGGAACTGTACTGATAGGGCTGATAATAGGGCAGAGGGATGGAACTGTATTGACAGGGCTGATGATGAGGTAGAGTGATGGGAACTGTACTGATAGGGCTGAGAATGGGACAGAGGGATGGGAACTGTACTGATAGAGCTGATGATGGGGCAACGTGATGGGAACTACTGATAGGGCTGATGATGGGGCAGAGGGAATGGAACTGTACTGATAGGGCTGAGGAATGGGACAGAGGGATGGGATCTGCACTGATAGCGCTGATCATGGGACAGAAGGATGGGAACTACTGATCGGACTGACGATGTGGCAGAGGGATGGGAACTGTACTGATAGGGCTGATGATGGGGCAGAGGGATGGGAACTGTACTGATAGGGGTGATGATGAGGTAGAGTGATGGGAACTGTACTGATAGGGATGAGGATGGGGCAAAGGGATGGGAACTACTGATAGGGCTGATGATGGGGCAAGGGATGGGAACTGTACTGATAGGGATGAGGATGGGGCAGAGGGATTGGACCTGTACTGATCGGGCTGATGATGGGACAGAGGGATGGGAACTGTACTGATAGGGCTGATGATGGGTAGGGATGGGAACCATACTGATAGGGCTGATGATGAGGTAGAGGGATGGGAACTGTACTGATAGGGCTGAGGATGGGGCAGAGGGATGGGAAGTACTGATAGGACTGATGATGTGGCTGAGGGATGGGAATTGTACTGATAGGGCTGATGATGGGACAGAGGGATGGGAACTGTATTGATAGGGATGAGGATGGGACAAAGGGATGTGAACTGTACTGATCGGGCTGATGATGGGACAGAGGTATGGGAACTGTCCTGATAGGGCTGATGATGGGACAGAGGGATGGGAACTGTACTGATAGGGCTGATGATGGGGCAGAGGGATGGGAACTGTACTGATAGGGCTGATGATGGGGCAGACGGATGGGAACTGTACTGATAGGGTTGATGATGGAGCAAAGTGATGGGAACTGTACTGATAGGGCTGATGATGGGCAGAGGGATGGGAACTGTACTGATAGGGCTGATGATGGGGCAGAGGGATGGGAACTGTACTGATAGGGCTGATGATGGGGCAGACGGATGGGAACTGTACTGATAGGGTTGATGATGGAGCAAAGTGATGGGAACTGTACTGATAGGGCTGATGATGGGCAGAGGGATGGGAACTGTACTGATAGGGCTGATGATGGGGCAGAGGGATGGGAACTGTACTGATAGGGATTAGGATGGAACAGAGGGCGGGAACTGTACTGATAGGGCTGATGATGTGGTAGAGGGATGGGAATTGTACTGATAGTGCTGAGGATGGGACAGAGGAATTTGGAATTGTACTGATAGGGCTGAGCATGGGACAGATCGATGGGAACCACTGATAGGACTGATGATGTGGCAGAGGGATGGGAACTGTACTGATAGGGCTGAGGATGGGACAGAGGGATGGGAACTGTACTGATTGGGCTGATGATGGGACAGAGGGGTGGGAAATGTACTGATAGGGATGAGGATGGGGCAGAGGGATGGGAACTGTACCGATCGGGCTGATGATGGGACAGAGGGATGGGAACTGTACTGATAGGGCTGATGAAGGGGCAGAGGGATGCGAACTGAACTGATAGGGATGAGGATGGAACAGAGGGATGGGAACTGTACTGATAGGGATGAGGATGGGACAGAGGGATGGGAACTGTACTGATAGGGATGAGGATGGGGCAGAGGGATGGGAACTGTACTGATAGGGATGAGGATGGGACATAGGGATGGGAACTGTACTGATTGGGCTGATGATGGGTCAGAGGGATGGGAACTGTACTGATAGGGATGAGGATGGGACAGAGGGATGGGAACTGTACTGATCGGGATGAGGATGGGGCAGAGGGATGGGAACTGTACTGATAGGGATGAGGATGGGGCAGAGGGAAGGGGACTGTACTGATAGGGCGGAGGATGGGGCAGAGGGATGGAACTTTACTGACAGGGCTGATGATGAGGTAGAGGGATGGGATCGGTACTGATAGGGAAGTTGATGGGACCGAGGGATGGAACTATAATGATGGGGCTGATTATGTGTCAAAGGGATAGGAACTGTACTGAGAGCGATGATGATGAGACATGGCTGGGAACTATACTGATAGGGGTTAGGATGGAACAGACGGATTGGAACTGTACTGATAGGGCACAGGATGGGACATAGGAATGTGAATTGAATTGATACGGCTGAGGATGGGTCAGAGGGATGGACTCTGCACTGATAGGGCTGATCATGGGACAGAGGAATGGGATCTCTACTGATAGGTATGGTGATGGGGCACAGGGATGGGAACTGTACTGATAGGGCTGATGATGAGGTAGAGGGATGGAACTGTATTGACAGGGCTGATGATGAGGTAGAGTGATGGGAACTGTACTGATAGGGATGAGGATGGGACAGAGGGATGGGAACTGTACTGATAGGGCTGATGATGAGGTAGAGTGATGGGAACTGTACTGATAGGGCTGATGATGAGGTAGAGGGATGGAACTGTATTGACAGGGCTGATGATGAGGTAGAGTGATGGGAACTGTACTGATAGGGATGAGGATGGGACAGAGGGATGGGAACTGTACTGATAGGGCTGATGATGAGGTAGAGTGATGGGAACTGTACTGATAGAGCTGATGATTGCACAAAGTGATGGGAACTACTGATAGGGCTGATGATGGGGCAGAGGTATGGGAACTGTACTGATTGGGCTGATGATGGGACAGAGGGATGGGAACTGTACTGATAGGGCTGATGATGGGACAGAGGGATGGCAACTGTACTGATAGGGATGATTATGGGGCAAAGGTATGGGAACTGTACCGTTCGGGCTGATGAAGGGGCAGAGGGATGCGAACTGAACTGATAGGGATGAGGATGGAACAGAGGGATGGAACTTTACTGACAGGGCTGATGATGAGGTAGAGGGATGGGATCGGTTCTGATAGGGAGGTTGATGGGACCGAGGGATGGAACTGTACTGATAGGGCTGATGATGGGACAGAGGGATGGGAACTGTACTGATAGGGCTGATGGTGGGGCAGAGGGATGGGAACTGTACTGACAGGGCTGATGATAAGGTAGAGGGACGGAAACTGTACTGAGAGGGCTGAGGATGGGACAGAGGGATGGAAACCGTACTGATAGGGGTGATAAGGTAGAGGGACGGAAACTGTACTGAGAGGGCTTAGGATGGGGCGGAGGATGGGAACTGTACTGACAGGGCTGATGATGAGGTAGAGTGATGGGAACTGTACTGATAGGGATGAGGATGGGGCAAAGGGATGGGAACTACTGATCGGGCTGGTGATGGGACAGAGGGATGGGAACTACTGATAGGTCTGATGATGTTCAGAGGGATGGGAACTGTATTGATAGGGCTGATGAAGGGGCAGAGGGATGGGAACTGTACTGATAGGGCTAATGATGGGTAGGGATGGGAGTCATACTGACAGGGCTGATGATGAGGTAGTTGGATGGAAACTGTACTGATAGGGTTGAGGATGGGGCAGAGGGATGGGAACTGTACTGATAGGGCTGAGGATGGGACAGAGGGATGGGAACTGTACTGATAGGGATGAGGATAGAACAGAGGGATGGGAACTGTACTGATAGGGCTGAGGATGGGGCAGAGGGATGGGAATTGTACTGATTGGGCTGAGGATGGGACAGAGGGATGGGAACTGTACTGATTGGGCTGAGGATGGGACAGAGGGATGGGAACTGTACGGATAGGGCTGAGGATGGGGCAGAGGGATGGGAACGGTACTGATTGGGCTGTTGTTGGGACAGAGGGATGGAACAATACTGCTAGCGCGAATGATGTGGCAATGGGATAGGAACTGTACTGATAGGGCTGATGATGGGACAGAGGTATGGGAACTGTCCTGATAGGGCTGATGATGGGACAGAGGGATGGGAACTGTACTGATAGGGCTGAGGATGGGACAGAGGGATGGGAACTGTACTGATAGGGCTGAGGATGGGACATAGGGATGGGAACTGTACTGATTGGGCTGAGGATGGGACAGAGGGATGGGAACTGTACTGATAGGGCTGAGGATGGGGCAGAGGGATGGGAACTGTACTGATAGGGCTGAGGATGGGGCAGAGGGATGGGAATTGTACTGATTGGGCTGAGGATGGGGCAGAGGGATGGGAACGGTACTGATTGGGCTGTTGTTGGGACAGAGGGATGGAACAATACTGCTAGCGCGAATGATGTGGCAATGGGATAGGAAATGTACTGATAGGGCTGATGATGAGACAGGGATGGGAACTGTACTGATAGGGATTAGGATGGAACAGAGGGACGGGAACTGTACTGATAGGGCTGATGATGTGGTAGAGGGATGGGAATTGTACTGATAGTGCTGACAATGGGACAGAGGAATTTGGAATTGTACTGATAGGGCTGAGCATGGGACAGATCGATGGGAACCACTGATAGTACTGATGATGTGGCAGAGGGATGGGAACTGTACTGATAGGGCTGAGGATGGGACAGAGGGATGGGAACTGTACTGATTGGGCTGATGATGGGACAGAGGGGTGGGAAATGTACTGATAGGGATGAGGATGGGGCAGAGGGATGGGAACTGTACCGATCGGGCTGATGATGGGACAGAGGGATGGGAACTGAACTGATAGGGATGAGGATGGGGCAGAGGGATGGGAACTGTACCGATCGGGCTGATGATGGGACAGATGGATGGGAACTGTACTGATAGGGCTGATGAAGGGGCAGAGGGATGCAAACTGAACTGATAGGGATGAGGATGGAACAGAGGGATGGGAACTGTACTGATAGGGATGAGGATGGGACAGAGGGATGGGAACTGTACTGATAGGGATGAGGATGGGGCAGAGGGATGGGAACTGTACTGATAGGGATGAGGATGGGACATAGGGATGGGAACTGTACTGATCGGGCTGATGATGGGTCAGAGGGATGGGAACTGTACTGATAGGGATGAGGATGGGACAGAGGGATGGGAACTGTACTGATCGGGATGAGGATGGGGCAGAGGGATGGGAACTGTACTGATAGGGATGAGGATGGGGCAGAGGGAAGGGGACTGTACTGATAGGGCGGAGGATGGGGCAGAGGGATGGAACTTTACTGACAGGGCTGATGATGAGGTAGAGGGATGGGATCGGTACTGATAGGGAAGTTGATGGGACCGAGGGATGGAACTATAATGATGGGGCTGATTATGTGTCAAAGGGATAGGAACTGTACTGAGAGGGATGATGATGAGACATGGCTGGGAACTATACTGATAGGGGTTAGGATGGAACAGACGGATTGGAACTGTACTGATAGGGCACAGGATGGGACATAGGAATGTGAATTGAATTGATACGGCTGAGGATGGGTCAGAGGGATGGACTCTGCACTGATAGGGCTGTTCATGGGACAGAGGAATGGGATCTCTACTGATAGGTATGGTGATGGGGCACAGGGATGGGAACTGTACTGATAGGGCTGATGATGAGGTAGAGGGATGGAACTGTATTGACAGGGCTGATGATGAGGTAGAGTGATGGGAACTGTACTGATAGGGATGAGGATGGGACAGAGGGATGGGAACTGTTCTGATAGGGCTGATGATGAGGTAGAGTGATGGGAACTGTACTGATAGGGCTGATGATGAGGTAGAGGGATGGAACTGTATTGACAGGGCTGATGATGAGGTAGAGTGATGGGAACTGTACTGATAGGGATGAGGATGGGACAGAGGGATGGGAACTGTACTGATAGGGCTGATGATGAGGTAGAGTGATGGGAACTGTACTGATAGAGCTGATGATTGCACAAAGTGATGGGAACTACTGATAGGGCTGATGATGGGGCAGAGGGATGGGAACTGTACTGATAGGACTGAGGATGGGACAGATGGATGGGAACTGTACTGATAGGGCTGAGGAATGGGACAGAGGGATGGGATCTGCACTGATAGCGCTGATCATGGGACAGAAGGATGGGAACTACTGATAGGACTGACGATGTGGCAGAGGGATGGGAATTGTACTGATAGGGCTGATGAAGGGGTAGAGGGATGGGAACTGTACTGATAGGGCTGAGGATGGGACATAGGGATGGGAACTGTACTGATAGGGCTGAGGATGGGACATAGGGATGGGAACTGTACTGATAGGGCCGATGATGGGACAGAGGGATGGGAACTGTACTGATAGGGCTGATGAAGCAGTAGAGGGATGGGAACTGTACTGATAGGGCTGAAGAAGTAGTAGAGGGATGGGAACTGTACTGATAGGGCTGATGAAGGGACAGAGGGATGAGAACTGTACTGATAGGGCTGAGGATGGGACATAGGGATGGGAACTGTACTGATAGGGCTGATGATGGGGCAGAGGGATGGGAACTGTACTGATAGGGCTGATGAAGGGGCAGAGGGATGGGACCTGTACTGATAAGGATGAGGATGGGACAGAGGCATCGGAACTGTACTGATAGGGCTGATGATGAGACAGAGGGATGGGAACTGTACTGATAGGGCTGAGGATGGGACAGAGTGATGGGAACTGTACTGATAGGGCTGAGGATGGGGCAGAGGGATGGGAACTACTGATAGGGCTGATGATGTGGCAGAGGGATGGGAACTGTATTGATAGGGCTGATGAAGGGCAGAGGAATGGAAACTGTACTGATAGGGCTGATGATAAGGTAGAGGGACAGAAACTGTACTGAGAGGGCTGATGGTGGGGCAGAGGGATGGGAACTGTACTGACAGGGCTGATGATAAGGTAGAGGGACGGAAACTGTACTGAGAGGGCTGAGGATGGGACAGAGGGATGGAAACCGTACTGATAGGTGTGATGAGGTAGAGGGACAGAATCTGTACTGAGAGCGCTGAGGAAGGGGCGGAGGGATGGGAACTGTACTGATAGGGCTGATGATGAGGTAGAGTGATGGGAACTGCACTGATAGGGCTGATCATGGGACAGATCGATGGGAACCACCGATAGGACTGATGATGTGGCAGAGGGATTGGAACTGTTCTGATAGGGCTGATGATGGGACAGAGGGATGGGAACTGTACTGATATGGCTGAGGATCGGATAGAGGGATGGGAACTGTACTGATTGGGCTGATGATGGGACAGAGGGGTGGGAAATGTACTGATAGGGATGAGGATGGGGCAGAGGGATGGGTACTGTACTGACAGGGCTGATCATGGGACATAGGAATGGGATCTCTACTGATAGGTATGGTGATGGGGCACAGGGATGGGAACTGTACTGATAGGGCTGATGATAGGGCAGAGGGATGGAACTGTATTGACAGGGCTGATGATGAGGTAGAGTGATGGGAACTGTACTGATAGGGCTGAGAATGGGACAGAGGGATGGGAACTGTACTGATAGAGCTGATGATGGGGCAACGTGATGGGAACTACTGATAGGGCTGATGATGGGGCAGAGGGAATGGAACTGTACTGATAGGGCTGAGGAATGGGACAGAGGGATGGGATCTGCACTGATAGCGCTGATCATGGGACAGAAGGATGGGAACTACTGATCGGACTGACGATGTGGCAGAGGGATGGGAACTGTACTGATAGGGCTGATGATGGGGCAGAGGGATGGGAACTGTACTGATAGGGGTGATGATGAGGTAGAGTGATGGGAACTGTACTGATAGGGATGAGGATGGGACAGAGGGATGGGAACTGTACTGATAGGGCTGAGGATGGGACATAGGGATGGGAACTGTACTGATTGGGCTGAGGATGGGACAGAGGGATGGGAACTGTACTGATAGGGCTGAGGATGGGGCAGAGGGATGGGAACTGTACTGATAGGGCTGAGGATGGGGCAGAGGGATGGGAATTGTACTGATTGGGCTGAGGATGGGGCAGAGGGATGGGAACGGTACTGATTGGGCTGTTGTTGGGACAGAGGGATGGAACAATACTGCTAGCGCGAATGATGTGGCAATGGGATAGGAAATGTACTGATAGGGCTGATGATGAGACAGGGATGGGAACTGTACTGATAGGGATTAGGATGGAACAGAGGGACGGGAACTGTACTGATAGGGCTGATGATGTGGTAGAGGGATGGGAATTGTACTGATAGTGCTGACAATGGGACAGAGGAATTTGGAATTGTACTGATAGGGCTGAGCATGGGACAGATCGATGGGAACCACTGATAGTACTGATGATGTGGCAGAGGGATGGGAACTGTACTGATAGGGCTGAGGATGGGACAGAGGGATGGGAACTGTACTGATTGGGCTGATGATGGGACAGAGGGGTGGGAAATGTACTGATAGGGATGAGGATGGGGCAGAGGGATGGGAACTGTACCGATCGGGCTGATGATGGGACAGAGGGATGGGAACTGAACTGATAGGGATGAGGATGGGGCAGAGGGATGGGAACTGTACCGATCGGGCTGATGATGGGACAGATGGATTTGAACTGTACTGATAGGGCTGATGAAGGGGCAGAGGGATGCAAACTGAACTGATAGGGATGAGGATGGAACAGAGGGATGGGAACTGTACTGATAGGGATGAGGATGGGACAGAGGGATGGGAACTGTACTGATAGGGATGAGGATGGGGCAGAGGGATGGGAACTGTACTGATAGGGATGAGGATGGGACATAGGGATGGGAACTGTACTGATTGGGCTGATGATGGGTCAGAGGGATGGGAACTGTACTGATAGGGATGAGGATGGGACAGAGGGATGGGAACTGTACTGATCGGGATGAGGATGGGGCAGAGGGATGGGAACTGTACTGATAGGGATGAGGATGGGGCAGAGGGAAGGGGACTGTACTGATAGGGCGGAGGATGGGGCAGAGGGATGGAACTTTACTGACAGGGCTGATGATGAGGTAGAGGGATGGGATCGGTACTGATAGGGAAGTTGATGGGACCGAGGGATGGAACTATAATGATGGGGCTGATTATGTGTCAAAGGGATAGGAACTGTACTGAGAGGGATGATGATGAGACATGGCTGGGAACTATACTGATAGGGGTTAGGATGGAACAGACGGATTGGAACTGTACTGATAGGGCACAGGATGGGACATAGGAATGTGAATTGAATTGATACGGCTGAGGATGGGTCAGAGGGATGGACTCTGCACTGATAGGGCTGTTCATGGGACAGAGGAATGGGATCTCTACTGATAGGTATGGTGATGGGGCACAGGGATGGGAACTGTACTGATAGGGCTGATGATGAGGTAGAGGGATGGAACTGTATTGACAGGGCTGATGATGAGGTAGAGGGATGGGAACTGTACTGATAGGGATGAGGATGGGACAGAGGGATGGGAACTGTTCTGATAGGGCTGATGATGAGGTAGAGTGATGGGAACTGTACTGATAGGGCTGATGATGAGGTAGAGGGATGGAACTGTATTGACAGGGCTGATGATGAGGTAGAGTGATGGGAACTGTACTGATAGGGATGAGGATGGGACAGAGGGATGGGAACTGTACTGATAGGGCTGATGATGAGGTAGAGTGATGGGAACTGTACTGATAGAGCTGATGATTGCACAAAGTGATGGGAACTACTGATAGGGCTGATGATGGGGCAGAGGGATGGGAACTGTACTGATAGGACTGAGGATGGGACAGATGGATGGGAACTGTACTGATAGGGCTGAGGAATGGGACAGAGGGATGGGATCTGCACTGATAGCGCTGATCATGGGACAGAAGGATGGGAACTACTGATAGGACTGACGATGTGGCAGAGGGATGGGAATTGTACTGATAGGGCTGATGAAGGGGTAGAGGGATGGGAACTGTACTGATAGGGCTGAGGATGGGACATAGGGATGGGAACTGTACTGATAGGGCTGAGGATGGGACATAGGGATGGGAACTGTACTGATAGGGCCGATGATGGGACAGAGGGATGGGAACTGTACTGATAGGGCTGATGAAGCAGTAGAGGGATGGGAACTGTACTGATAGGGCTGAAGAAGCAGTAGAGGGATGGGAACTGTACTGATAGGGCTGATGAAGGGGCAGAGGGATGAGAACTGTACTGATAGGGCTGAGGATGGGACATAGGGATGGGAACTGTACTGATAGGGCTGATGATGGGGCAGAGGGATGGGAACTGTACTGATAGGGCTGATGAAGGGGCAGAGGGATGGGACCTGTACTGATAAGGATGAGGATGGGACAGAGGCATCGGAACTGTACTGATAGGGCTGATGATGAGACAGAGGGATGGGAACTGTACTGATAGGGCTGAGGATGGGACAGAGTGTTGGGAACTGTACTGATAGGGCTGAGGATGGGGCAGAGGGATGGGAACTACTGATAGGGCTGATGATGTGGCAGAGGGATGGGAACTGTATTGATAGGGCTGATGAAGGGCAGAGGAATGGAAACTGTACTGATAGGGCTGATGATAAGGTAGAGGGACAGAAACTGTACTGAGAGGGCTGATGGTGGGGCAGAGGGATGGGAACTGTACTGACAGGGCTGATGATAAGGTAGAGGGACGGAAACTGTACTGAGAGGGCTGAGGATGGGACAGAGGGATGGAAACCGTACTGATAGGTGTGATGAGGTAGAGGGACAGAATCTGTACTGAGAGCGCTGAGGAAGGGGCGGAGGGATGGGAACTGTACTGATAGGGCTGATGATGAGGTAGAGTGATGGGAACTGCACTGATAGGGCTGATCATGGGACAGATCGATGGGAACCACCGATAGGACTGATGATGTGGCAGAGGGATTGGAACTGTTCTGATAGGGCTGATGATGGGACAGAGGGATGGGAACTGTACTGATATGGCTGAGGATCGGATAGAGGGATGGGAACTGTACTGATTGGGCTGATGATGGGACAGAGGGGTGGGAAATGTACTGATAGGGATGAGGATGGGGCAGAGGGATGGGTACTGTACTGACAGGGCTGATCATGGGACATAGGAATGGGATCTCTACTGATAGGTATGGTGATGGGGCACAGGGATGGGAACTGTACTGATAGGGCTGATGATAGGGCAGAGGGATGGAACTGTATTGACAGGGCTGATGATGAGGTAGAGTGATGGGAACTGTACTGATAGGGCTGAGAATGGGACAGAGGGATGGGAACTGTACTGATAGAGCTGATGATGGGGCAACGTGATGGGAACTACTGATAGGGCTGATGATGGGGCAGAGGGAATGGAACTGTACTGATAGGGCTGAGGAATGGGACAGAGGGATGGGATCTGCACTGATAGCGCTGATCATGGGACAGAAGGATGGGAACTACTGATCGGACTGACGATGTGGCAGAGGGATGGGAACTGTACTGATAGGGCTGATGATGGGGCAGAGGGATGGGAACTGTACTGATAGGGGTGATGATGAGGTAGAGTGATGGGAACTGTACTGATAGGGATGAGGATGGGGCAAAGGGATGGGAACTACTGATAGGGCTGATGATGGGGCAAGGGATGGGAACTGTACTGATAGGGATGAGGATGGGGCAGAGGGATTGGACCTGTACTGATCGGGCTGATGATGGGACAGAGGGATGGGAACTACTGATAGGTCTGATGATGTTCAGAGGGATGGGAACTGTATTGATAGGGCTGATGAAGGGGCAGAGGGATGGGAACTGTACTGATAGGGCTGATGATGGGTAGGGATGGGAACCATACTGATAGGGCTGATGATGAGGTAGAGGGATGGGAACTGTACTGATAGGGCTGAGGATGGGGCAGAGGGATGGGAAGTACTGATAGGACTGATGATGTGGCTGAGGGATGGGAATTGTACTGATAGGGCTGATGATGGGACAGAGGGATGGGAACTGTATTGATAGGGATGAGGATGGGACAAAGGGATGTGAACTGTACTGATCGGGCTGATGATGGGACAGAGGTATGGGAACTGTCCTGATAGGGCTGATGATGGGACAGAGGGATGGGAACTGTACTGATAGGGCTGATGATGGGGCAGAGGGATGGGAACTGTACTGATAGGGCTGATGATGGGGCAGACGGATGGGAACTGTACTGATAGGGTTGATGATGGAGCAAAGTGATGGGAACTGTACTGATAGGGCTGATGATGGGCAGAGGGATGGGAACTGTACTGATAGGGCTGATGATGGGGCAGAGGGATGGGAACTGTACTGATAGGGCTGATGATGGGGCAGACGGATGGGAACTGTACTGATAGGGTTGATGATGGAGCAAAGTGATGGGAACTGTACTGATAGGGCTGATGATGGGCAGAGGGATGGGAACTGTACTGATAGGGCTGATGATGGGGCAGAGGGATGGGAACTGTACTGATAGGGCTGATGATGGGGCAGACGGATGGAAACTGTACTGATAGGGTTGATGATGGGGCAAAGGGATGGGAACTGTACTGATAGGGATGAGGATGGGGCAGAGGGATGTGAACTGTACTGATCGGGCTGATGATGGGACAGAGGTATGGGAACTGTCCTGATAGGGCTGATGATGGGACAGAGGGATGGGAACTGTACTGATAGGGCTGAGGATGGGGCAGAGGGATGGGAACTGTACTGATAGGGCTGATGATGGGGCAGAGGGATGGGAACTGTACTGATAGGGCTGATGATGGGACAGAGGGATGGGAACTGTCCTGATAGGGCTGATGATGGGACAGAGGGATGGGAACTGTACTGATAGGGCTGATGATGGTGCACAGGGATGGGAACTGTACTGATCGGGCTGATGCTGGGACAGAGGGATGGGAATTGTACTGATAGGGCTGATGATGGGGCAGAGGGATGGGAACTGTACTGATAGGGATGAGGATGGGGCAGAGGGATGTGAACTGTACTGATAGGGCTGATGATGGGTAGAGGGATGGGAACTGTACTGATAGGGCTGATGATGGGGCAGAGGGATGGGAACTGTACTGATAGGGCTGATGATGGGGCAGACGGATGGGAACTGTACTGATAGGGTTGATGATGGAGCAAAGTGATGGAGACTGTACTGATAGGGCTGATGATGGGCAGAGGGATGGGAACTGTACTGATAGGGCTGATGATGGGGCAGAGGGATGGGAACTGTACTGATAGGGCTGATGATGGGGCAGACGGATGGGAACTGTACTGATAGGGTTGATGATGGGGCAAAGGGATGGGAACTGTACTGATAGGGATGAGGATGGGGCAGAGGGATGTGAACTGTACTGATCGGGCTGATGATGGGACAGAGGTATGGGAACTGTCCTGATAGGGCTGATGATGGGACAGAGGGATGGGAACTGTACTGATAGGGCTGAGGATGGGGCAGAGGGATGGGAACTGTACTGATAGGGCTGATGATGGGGCAGAGGGATGGGAACTGTACTGATAGGGCTGATGATGGGACAGAGGGATGGGAACTGTCCTGATAGGGCTGATGATGGGACAGAGGGATGGGAACTGTACTGATAGGGCTGATGATGGTGCACAGGGATGGGAACTGTACTGATCGGGCTGATGCTGGGACAGAGGGATGGGAATTGTACTGATAGGGCTGATGATGGGGCAGAGGGATGGGAACTGTACTGATAGGGATGAGGATGGGGCAGAGGGATGTGAACTGTACTGATCGGGCTGATGATGGGACAGAGGTATGGGAACTGTACTGATAGGGCTGAGGATGGGACAGTGGGATGGGAACTGTACTGATAGGGCTGAGGATGGGGCAGAGGGATGGGAACTGTATTGATAGGGCTGATGACGGGGCAGAGGGATGGGAACTGTATTGATAGGGCTGATGAAGGGGCATAGGGATGGGAACTGTACTGATAGGGCTGATGATGGGGCAGAGGGATGGGAACTGTACTGATAGGGATGAGGATGGGGCAGAGGGATGTGAACTGTACTGATCGGGCTGAGGATGGGGCAGAGGGACGGGAACTGTATTGATAGGGCTGATGATGGGGTAGAGGGATGGGAACTGTACTGATAGGGCGGAGTATGGGGCAGAGGGATGGAACTTTACTGATAGGGCTGATGAAGGGGCAGAGGGATGGGAACTGTACTGATAGGGCTGATGATGGGACAGAGGGATGGGAATTGTACTGATAGGGCTGATGATTGGGCAGAGGGATGGGAACTGTACTGATCGGGCTGATGCTGGGACAGAGGGATGGGAATTGTACTGATAGGGCTGATGACGGGGCAGAGGGATGGGATCTGTATTGATAGGGCTGATGAAGGGGCAGAGGGATGGGAACTGTACTGATAGGGCTGATGATGGGACAGAGGGATGGGAATTGTACTGATAGGGCTGATGATTGGGCAGAGGGATGGGAACTGTACTGATCGGGCTGATGCTGGGACAGAGGGATGGGAATTGTACTGATAGGGCTGATGATGGGGCAGAGGGATGGGAACTGTACTGATAGGGATGAGGATGGGGCAGAGGGATGTGAACTGTACTGATAGGGCTGATGATGAGACAGAGGGATGGGAACTGTACTGATCGGGCTGATGATGGGACAGAGGCATGGGAACTGTAGTGATAGGGCTGAAGATGGGACAGAGGTATGGGAACTGTACTGATAGGGCTGATGATGGGGCAGAGGGATGAGAACTGTACTGATAGGACTGATGATGGGTCAGAGGGATGGGAACTGTACTGAGAGGGCTGATGGTGGGACATAGGGATGGGAACTGTACTGATAGGGCTGATGATGTGGCAGAGGGATGGAACCTGTACTGATAGGGCTGAGGATGGGACATAGGGATGGGAACTGTACTGATACGGCTGATGATAGGACAGAGGGATGGGGACTGTACTGATCGGGCT
Source organism: Hemitrygon akajei (assembly GCF_048418815.1). Taxonomy (NCBI): domain Eukaryota; kingdom Metazoa; phylum Chordata; class Chondrichthyes; order Myliobatiformes; family Dasyatidae; genus Hemitrygon; species Hemitrygon akajei. Next base: position 35,769,932 of record NC_133134.1, on the reverse strand, counting down.
GATGTAAGGGCAGAGGGATGGGAACTGTATTGATAGGGCTGAGGATGGGACAGAGAGTTGGAATGTACTGATAGGGCTGAAGATGAGAACTGTATTGATAGGGCTGAGGATGGGACAGAGAGTTGGAATGTACTGATAGGGCTGAAGATGAGACAGGTATGGGAACTGTACTCATAAGGCTGATGAAGGGGCAGAGGGATGGGAACTGTACTGATAGGGCTGAAGATGAGAGAGGGATGGGAACTGTACTGATAGGGCTGATGATGGGACAGACAGATTGGAATTGTACTGATAGGGCTGAGCATGGGACAGAGGGATGGGAATTGTACTGATAGGGCTGAGGATGGGACAGAGGGATGGGAACTGTACTGATAGGGCTGAGGATGGGATAGAGGGATGGGAATTGTACTGATGGGGCTGAGGATGGGACAGAGGGATGGGAACTGTACTGATAGGGCTGAGGATGGGACAGAGGGATGGGAACTGTACTGATAGGGCTGATGATGGGGCAGAGGGATGGGAACTGTACTGATAGGGCTGGGGATGGGTCATAGGGATGGGAACTGTACTGATAGGGCTGAGGATGGGACATAGGGATTGGAACTGTACTGATACGGCTGATGATAGGACAGAGGGATGGGAACTGTACTGATAGGGCTGATGATAGGACATAGGGATGGGAACTGTACTGATAGGGCTGACGATGCTGCAGTTGTTATTCAAGTTGATGCAACATGTAGTGAAATGGTAAGGAAGAACAGGCAGGGCAAAATTGAAGTCAGTGGGATGAGGTGAAATATAACATGGAGGCAAAATCGAAAAGGTAATGAATACAGCATGGAAGGAGTTTTATTTGAATGTGCACAGTATACGGTTTTGTAGTGTAGTTAGAGATTGGCTGGTATGACATTGTGGGCATCTCCGAGTTGTGGCTGAGAGAAGATAATAATTGGGAGCTTAACATCCAAGGATACATCTTGTTTCTATAGGACTGGCAGGGAAGCAGAGGAGTAGGATGGCTCTGTCGATAAAAAATGAAAACAAATCCTTACAAAGATGTGACATCGGATCAGAATATATAGAACCCTGTGGGTGGAGTTAAGTACCTGCAAGGGTAAAAATACCCTAATTTAGTTATAGACAGGCTGCAGAAGAGTAGCCAGGATGTGGGATAGAAATTTCAATGGGAGATAGAAATGACACATAAAAAAAGGAAATGTTATGAATGTCAGGACAGGTTTCAATATGCATGCAGATAGGGAAATCATGTTGGCGCTTGATCCCAAGGGAGGGAATTTGTAGAATGCCTATGTAATGGCATTTTAGAGCAGCTGGTGGTTGAGCCCACAAGGAGAAAGGCAACTCTGGATGTATGTAATAAACTAGATGTGATTAGGGAGACTAAGATAAATAAACTCCTAGGAGGCATTGAACATAACATGATAGAATTCACACTGCAGTTTGAGAAGGAGAAACTAAAATCAGATGTATCAATATTACAGTGGAGTAAAGGGAATTACAGGGGCATGAGAGAAGAACTGGCCAAAGTTGATTGGAATGGGACACTAGAGAGATAACAGCAGATCAGCAACAGCTGGAGTTTCTGGAGGCAGTTCGGAAGGTGCAGGATAGATACATCCCAAAGATGGAGGAATATTCTAAAGGGATGATGAGGCAACCATGGCTAACAAGGGACATCAAAGGCAGCATAAAAGGAAGAGAGAAGGCATATAATATAGCAAAAAATACGTGAAACAAGAAAATATGGAAACTTATAAAAACCAATAGATGGCAGATAAAAATACACAAGGAGAGAAAAGATGAAATATGAAGGTAATATTAAAGAATATATCAGAAGTGAATTCATATATATGAAGAGTAAAAGAGAGACACGTGCGGATACTGAACCACTGGAAAATAACACTGGAGCAGTAGCAATGGGGGACAAAGAAATGATGGGCAAACTTAAGTATTTTTTGTCAGTCTTCACTGTGGAAGATACTAGCAGTATGTAAGAGATTTGAAGGTATCAAGGTGCAGAAGTGAATGTACTTGCTGTAATTCATAAGAAGGATTTTGGGAAGCTGAAAGGTCTGATAAATTCACCTGGACCAGATGCACTACACCCCAGTGTTCCGAAGGGGTTTCTGTACAGATTGTGGAGGCTTTAGTAATGATTTTTCAAGAATCACTAGATTCTGGAATGGTTCTGGAGGAGTAGAAAACTGCAAATGTCATTCCACTCTTAAGATGGGAGGGAAGCAGAAGAAAGGAAATTATAGGCTAGCTGGCCTAACTTCAATGTTTGGGAAGATGTTGGAGTCCATAATTAAGGATGATGTTTTGGGGTACTTGGAGTCAAATGATAAATTAGGCCAAAGTTGGCATGGTTTCCTTTAGGAGAAATCTTGCCTGACAATTCTGCTGGAATTCTTTTAGGTAATAACGGATAGGATAGACAATAGGGAGTTAGTGGATGCTGTTTATTTGGATTTTCAGAAGGTTTTTGATAAGGTGCCATACATGAGGCTGCTTAACAAGATAAGAGTCCATCGTATTGCAGTAATGATACTAGCATGGATAGAAGATTGGTTGACTAGGAAGCAAAGAATCAGAATAAAAGGGGTCAGGTGGTGTTTGTCAGACATTGGTATTGAGACCACTTCTTTTCATGTTATATGTTAATGATTTGGATGATGGAATTGATTATTTTATGGCCATGTTTGCAGATGATACAAAGATAGGTGGAGGGGCAGGTAGTGTTGAGGAAGCAGGGAGTCTGCTGAAGGACTTGGAAGATTAGGAGAATGGTCAAAGAAGTGGCAGATGGAATATAGTGTAGGGAAGTGTATGGTCATGCAATTTGGTAGAAGGAATAAAGGTGAAGACTATTTTCTAAATGGAGAGAAAATTCAAAATTCAGATGGACATGCAAATTTCAACTGGATTTGGAAGTCCTTGTGTAGGATTCTCCAAATGTTAACTTGCAGGTTGAGTCAGCGAAGGAAGGGAAATGCAATGTGAGCATTCATTTGAAGAAGATTAGAATATAAGAGCAAGGATATGAAGCAGATGCTTTATAAGGCATTGGTCAGACCACACATGAAGTATTTTTGGTCTCTTTCTCTATGAAAAGATATGTTGACATTGGAGAGAGTCTGAAGGAGGTTCATGAGAATGATTCTGGGAATGAAATGGTTAATGTCAATTATGACAGTTTTGAGGAAGTAGAGAGGCTACAGAAGGACTTAGAAAGATTAGGAAAGTGGACAAAGAAGTGGCAGGTGGAACACAGTGTTGGGAAGTGTATGGTCATGCACGTGGAGTATCGTGAGCAATTTTGTGCCCCTTATCTTAGAAAGGATGTGCTGAAACAACAGAGGATTCAAAGGAGGATCATGAAAATGATTCCAGTATTGAACAACTTGTCACTTGAAGAAAATCTGATGGCTCTGGGCCTGTATTGACTAGAATTCAGAAGAATGAGAAGTGACCTCATTGAAACGTATCAAATGGTGAAAGGCCTTGATAGAGTGGGTGTGGAGAGGAAGTTTCCTGTGGTGGGAGGAGCTAAGACCAGAGGACACAGCCTCAGGGTAGAGGGGCGTCCTTTTAAAATGGAGATGAGGAGGAATTTCTTCAGTCCAAGTGTAATGCATCTGTAGAATTCATTGCTACAGGCAGCTGTGGAAGCCAGGTCCTTATGTATATTTAAGGCAGGTTGATAGATTCTTGATTAGTCAGGGCACGAAGGGGAACGGGGGGAGACACCGGGAGACTGGGACTGAGAAGAAATTGGATCAGCCATTATGAAATGGTGGGGCAAACTTGATGGGCCAAATGGCCTAATTCTGCTCCTATGCATGATGGTTTTATGCATGATGGCTCTGAGCCTGTACTTGCTGGAGTTTCAATGACTGAGGAGTGATCTCATTGATTAGGAATCCAGTTACAGAGGGAGGCACAAAAGCTGAAGGTTTGGAACTTGTTGATTAGAATGAGGGTATGATTGTGTTGAACACAGAGCTGTAATCAATAAGCAGCAGTGTGATATAGTAATTATTATTATTGTCTAGGTGATCTAAGGCCAAGTCGAGAGCCAGTGAGATTGTATCCACTGTGGTCATAAGCAAATTGTGGCGACAGGCGAATTGCAGTGGATCCAGGTCCAGGTCCTTTCTTAGACAGGAATTGTTTCTAGCCATGACCAACCTCTTGAAGCACGTCATCACAGTAGAGGTGTGTGCCACTGGGCGATAGTCGCTGTGGAAGCTCTCCCTGCTCTTCTTAGCCACTGGTCTGATTATCATCCTTTTGAAACAGGTGGGAACCTTCGACTGCAGCAGTGAGAGATTGATGGTGCCCTTGAACACTCCTGCCAGCTGGTTGGCACAGGTTTACCAAGTCCTTCCAGGTACACCCTCAGGACTGATGCCTTGAAAGGGTTTACTCTCTTGAAAGATGTTCTGATGGCAGTCTCCTAGATGGAGATCACTAGATGCTGCTGGGATACGCACAGATGTACTTTTATTCTCCATTTCAAAGCATGCATAGAAATCATTGAGTTCATCTGAGAATGAAGCATTATAGCAATTGATGTTGTTAGGTTTCACTTTGTAGGAAATTTCCTGCAAATTCTGCCCAAGCCAACGTGCCTCTGACCTTAATTGGAATTGTTTCTCCCCCTTAAAATAGCGTTCTACAGTTCATACCTGGATTTCTTGTATAGTTCTGAATCACCGGTCTTGAACGACACAGATTTAGCCCTCAGCAGACTACAAATCTCAAGGTTCATCCATGCTTTTGGCTTGGGTATGGCTGGTATATTCTCGAAGGCACACACTCATCCATACAGGTCTTGATGAAATTGGTGACAAGCATGGCATATTCACTCTGACTTGAAGATGAATCACCGAATATTGTCCTGTCAACCAAATCAAAGCAGTCCTGTAAATGCTTCTCCACCACCTTTGACAATGCCCTCTTGGTGTCACCTCTGCTGCTGCAGTCGTCAGTCTCTGCTTATATGCTGGGAGTAGAAGTACAGCCAGGTGATTGGACTTTTCAAAGTGTGAGCATGGGACGGTAAGCATTCTTGGTGGTGTAACTATGGTCAGGTTTCACAGATAATACGTTGATGATAGTTGTTCAGAGACTTCTTCAGGTTGGGCTGGTTGAAATCTCCTGCAATGATAGAGAAGATATCAAGGTGCAGTGTTTCATGCTTGCTGTTTATGTTGCTCAGGTCCTCTGGTGCCAGGCTGACATTGGCCTCAGACGGTATGTCTCGCATTGTGATATTTTGAGCAGTTAACATTTAAGATGTATTCTCTTTCATTTTCAGGAGTCAATCGTTTTGCCTGCACTATTGAATGAAATGGTATCAAACAGCTGTAGGAATTTATTAGGTAATCAGCAATTAACAAAGTAATTAAGTGGGTGAGTTAATTGAAGCCAATATCATGATTTTTATTTGATTTTATTGTGCGAAATTTGTGAGCAAATTAATAATCCCCTTGAACTAGTTGAAAGGAGTTACTTTGAAAGAGTTAAAACAGGTATTAACTGGTTGATTTAATGAGACATCTGTGTGAAAAACCAGATTAGCAAAACTGTTATTCTAATTGCTAATTTCTGCAGCAGTCAAATTTGTGTTGAATGCTTCATAGTTCCTTTTAATTGATGAAGACAAAGGCTGTTAAAACAGAGAAAGAGAGAGCCCTGTGACATCATGTGTCATAGCTGAAGCTTTAGGCAACTCTTTTACCATGGTTGTCGAGGGGATTCGAGAACATTGTAACCATGACTTAGCCAAACCCCACTCTTCAGATCCAAATCCCCATATCCTCTGTTGTTATTGACCAAGTCTCCAGTGATAATGAAGCTGGTGATGAAAATGTATTAATTCAACGAGCCAATCCTCTAGAGAGTATCTAGTTCTCCTTTCCTGCCACAGTGTCTTATAATCTTTAAACATTAAGGCAAGAAGCAATTTTTGCTATCATTCCTTACTTAACGTTAAAATTTTGAATGTAGACGAGTAACTTTGCAGAATTATATATTTACAATAGTATCACATCCTATCTAACAGAATCCCTTTGAATATTGAAATACAGGTGGCTGACCCAAAAGCTTCTGAGCCACACAATATACAACTCTTTTTTTTACAGTGTTGAGGATGGCTCTCTGAATATAAAACTAGCAGAATATTAAGTGACAAACAGACCTGCCCTGAACTGCCATTAAGTGGCAGGAATGTACCGTACTTTTCACAAAAGGTTAGCAGTACAGAAGCTGGCTTTCTTTGAACAGCACTTGATATGAACATTCATCTACTGCAGATAATCCCAACCTTTTTTTATGCTGTGGACCAACGTCATTAAGCAAAGGGGTCCATGGACCCCAGGCTGGGAACCCCTGATCTGTTGTCTTCCCTTGCATCATTGCAATGGTACATATCCAGAAAATCCCACACCTAATGATTGTTTTAATAGCCTTAAAGTATTAGTTGAAGTTAAAAATTGAACAAGTTTAATTTCCTGAAGACCGGTTCTTATTTCAATTAATATCAACTATAGTTGCTTTCATAACTCCAGAGTAATTCTGAATATATTTATGAGCCACTCCAACACACGTGAACCAAATCTTGGAACTGCCCTTTGTGGGACTAGGAATTCCTTTACAGGCAGGTCCTGTACACTGCCCACTAACTTGCTCTCATCTGCTGTGCAGATGCACTGTCTACCCTCCAATGACAAGGTGGGGTGGAGGATGGGGTATCCATTGGCGATCCTTTTGCATGGGTGTCAGGAACTGGGCAAGAAGGGAGTCCCATGGAACTCTTCTGTTCAATTGATTGTAAGTTAGGTCATGGACTCCACAGCTGTCAGTCACTTTTGCAGCCTAGGCAACTCCACAATTCATGCATACTCAGAATGTGCAAGCTGATGGTCTCTCTGAACTCCTCAAGGGTTTGCTCGACACTTCCTGACTTTTTCGGCATTGGTGCATGTGGTGGTGGGGTGGGGGGGGCAGTGGTGGGACCTGCTCTTCCATTTGACCCTGGACCTGTCAAGGTGCTCCTGTCTTGGGCATCAATGACAGTTCCCTTTCTCAAATTAGTCCATTGGGATATTTTGTAGGCATCTAAAATTACAGATAGGACCTTTTCAGGTTAATACACTGCTAGAAGTAGACAGTTTCAGCAGTGCAGCTCTCCTCAGTACTGTTTAGATTTTTACACAGGTCTCTTCTGGTTCGCTGAGCCGTAATGTATGCCGATGTTGCATCTCGGGTTTAATTGTTATTTTTAGGTATGTAGGGATGGTTTTGGGGACAAAGAGGGGTATTAGAGGTCAGGATTTATGGACAGAAATGAGGGGGAATTAAAAAAAGAATCTGTGCAGGAATCTGTTTCGAGGTCGAAGGCACTCTGTGGTTGAATGCCAGTGATCCCAGAAATCGTATTGCAGGGCTAAGGAGACCATAGTGTATGAATGGGTGGGAGGGATGAAAATGAGTTTGTTTTGCTGTTGGCCTTGTCTTGTTCTGTGGAACATTTTGGACATGCCATGTTGGTGTCAGAATATGTTCAAGACTGATGGTCTGCCCCCAGCCCATCCTTGGGTGTGCTGGTTGTCAGGAGAAATGACGCATTCCAGTGCATCTTTCTATGTACTTGTGGTAAATAAATCTGAATCTGATTGGAATTTGGACATTAAAGTTTTGACAAGGTGCAAACCTACCGCCTGGGCTGTGATGGATACTTCCCTGGCAGTGAAAATGAACACTTGGCAAGTTCCACTCATGAGCATAGAACCCCAACGAGAAGTTTGACATGCAGGAAGCACTTTACGGTGGACTCCAGGGGTGACGTGCAAATGAGTGATATCTTACCCTTTGCAAAGGTATCAAAGCCACAAGAAAACAGGAACCATGTCAGGTGAAATCAGCACAACTTAAGTAAATGGATCACAGGAATGAGCACTACCTAGAGTCGCATTCCGCACAAAATGTTACTGGCAAAGCACAGAATGGCTGGCTGAGCTAAGTGATCTCAAGTCTGAACCCAGCAAGGAGGAACATCGGAGCGTTCCACATGACCTTGCAGATAACAAAGCAGCAAGTAAAGATGCTATTTCAACAGAAATAATCATACCTGGGAAAAGAGTATTTCTCACATGGGTAGGTATGTACTCCTCTTTGATGGAGAAACAGCTTAGTGGCACATGAGAACAGGTGAAATGCTGACAAGGTAAGAACAAAATAAGTTCAACAACGTTATTGACATGTCCTTTAGCAATATGGCAGGAAAATCATTTCCTAGCATAATACTGAACAGACTTCAAATGCCGATGGAACAAGTATATTTGAGTCACAGTATGATTTGAGGGCAGAATGGCATTCTCTCTAGGGCAGCTCCAGGAAACGTAGAGAAGTATAAAAATAAATACTTTGTTTTAAAAAAAAATTATATGACTAATACATTTAGAACCCTGTGAGCAGATCAGGTCTCTAAGATTCTTAAAAAGATTTGTTCCATTAGACTACTAAACATGATCACTTCTTGTACTGTGCTGTATAATTTCTTTGGCGACTGAGATGGAGTAAAATAATGTTACGTTCCTCCCTGTCACTATTTGCCATATTCTCCCTTATCCTCTGATGTTTTCAGCAATACAGTACTTGGGCTGTATCTTCCCACACATCTTCAATGGGAAGGCAACATAACCTGGCTCACGTCAAGGCCAAACCTAAAATCTGTCATGTTACAAATGCAGAAAATGCAGCCTTTTGCTATAGAAAACAAAACTAATTTGCACTCATTGATAAGTTTTTTACAGAAATGCATTGGATATGAATTTTACAACAACTTTGAAGTACTAACACTGCAGAACAGGATTTCACTAAATAGATACTTTTAACTTTAAGCTTAATATGACACTGACAATTAAGCTTTTTCTGAATTATAATCAAGAATCTCTCAGTTGACAATGGAATTTACATAATGACTATGAAGGCATCAAACATATTTGGAATAATAATTGAAAATATCTAACATTGCACGTAGACTTATTTATGTTTAAAGTCTGATCTCCCAATATTCTACTGTGCAGAAGTGAATTATGGCTAACTTATTAAAATTACAAAAGGAAGGTCAATTGCATCATCTCATTTGTTTGCAGAATACCGGTTGGATAAGTGAAAAGCCCCAAATTTGGAACATTGAACAAAGTATACACTATGTTGAGCCAGTTTTGGCTAAAGTATGTGGGAAAGATCTAAAATGGGTAATGTAGGATGGCTGAAGTCTATTTATACACAGACTTCACCTTTGACTAAAGTCCAACTTGCAGACCAATACTGAGATTCAAAGCTGCTTGCCAAACAGGTTTAAATTTGTACAGAATTGAACCATACAGAATGAATGAGATAACAAGCAAAAGACCCAGATGGTGAAAGATAATTTAAATATGGTTACAGATCAGCAAAAGTGACTGTGTTCAACACAAAGAGCCATGAAGAATCAATCTTCTCAAGATGATATGCTGGAAATGTTTATTTGCAGCAACTGCAAGAAGATAGGCTTATCTCATTTGTGGTGTTTTCAGGCATAACTGGTACTCTTTACAAGATCAATACTGGAGTGCAATTTCTATTGTAAACCTCCAAAATTCTGTTCTACAGAAGTGAATCGTGGCTAACTTATTAGAATTAGAAAAGATCAATTGTATCATTTCTTTAGTATGCAGAATACTAGTTAGCAGGTGAAAGTGTTTAAACTCTGGAACAAAGGATATGCTATGAAGGCTTGGACTTAAAAGAAAACAAAATGATTGAGTAACAAGACAGAGGGGTAAAGGTTAATGTTTAGGGACTCGCATTGCATCAAAGTGCAATGTTATTAGATTACACAAAGGGTACTTTCAATGTGACAAACAGACATCAACATTGGCATGTTAGAAAGTGTAGAGGCTTGATCCAAAGGCAGAGCAGTGCAGATGATGTAGCAATGAGTGATAACTAATAAAAAGCTGCAAAATAACAAGCCACAAGAGGCCACAAAACAAGAGAGGACAGGTCCTAAGCACCACAGTCAACAAGGTAACTGAAGGCTATGAGCAACTGGTTGAGTTTGACTAGTTGGTGATTTCTGTTCACTGGGAGGACACTGGGAGATGCCTGCTTGTGCAGGCCCGATAGGAACCTCCTCCCCCCCCCCCCCCGATATCCCAGGGTGATCTGGATGGGTCCAGTGGAACTCCTTGATCAGCATTGGATCGAAGGTGAAGATAGATGGCACCCAAGACCTCCCCTCTGGGCCGTACGCTTCCCAGTAGGCCAGATACTGCACATCACATCCATGATGATGTGAATCTGTTCACAGGTGAACCGTGAACAATGCAACATCTTCCACCATACTAGGTGCAAGATCAAGTGGGTTGAATGGTCCATGGACAACAATGGCTTGAGGCAGGAAAGGTAGAACATAGAAACATAGAAAACTACAGCACATTACAGGCCCTTCAGCCCACAATGTTGTGCTGACCATTGTTGTACTGTAGGTGTGACCCTGTCAGAAGATGGCAGCTGGAGGTGGTAAATGACTGGATTGATGTGATGGGTAATCTAGAAGGACCAATGAACTGGGGCAAGAGCTTGTGGAAGTCGCTGTGCAGGGGCAGATCTCAGATGAACAGTCAGGAATAGTCGCCAGGTCGAAATAGTCTGGCAGGGCGCTGTGACGGTTGCCAGCTGGGATGACCCTCTGTGCGCCCTTCCATGCATTCCAGCAGCAGTGAACCAGGGCCCTTGTGGGCAGGATTTCCACTTCCGCATGGAACAATGGGAGTTGGTAGCCATGAAACACTTCAAAAATTGACATACCTGTGGCAAAGGTGGTGTGTAAATTGTGGGACAGCTCGACCCAGAGCGGATACTTCTTCCATGTGGAAGGGTTAGAAATGGTGAAGCTTCCCCACTTGCTGATTTGCTCCTTTTGACTGTGCGTTGGTCTGTGGATGAAAGCCAGAGGACAAACTCACTGAGGTGTGGAGGAGGGAACAGAAGGCTTGCCACGAGCTGGGGATGAATGGTGGGCCCCTGTCTGACATGATGTCCTGAGGAAAACCATGGAGGTGAACTACACATTGGAGAACAAGGTCAATGGTCCCATCGGTTGTTTGGAGAGGACAAGGAAGTGGGCCACCTTGGAGAATTGCCATGATCACCATTACCCTATCAGGAGATAGAAAAACCATGATGAAGTCCACAGCGATGTGGACCATGGGCGCCGAGGGACTGTTAGGGGCTGCAGGAGCCCAGAAGGCTGCTGGCTGGAAGAATTGGACTGGATATTTGAGGGCTAACAGCAGCAAACTGATGTACATCTGCGATCATGGGGAGCCACCAGGATCAGCATCACAGAAAATCCTAAGTCCATCTTGTGTCTGGAAGGCCGGAGATGGGTGATTTTGGCCAGAGCAAGCTCGCAATGCTTGGTCTGGCCGATGTGGCTCTTCAGGTTCCAGACAATTGGGGCAAGGATCTAGGAGAATGGTATGATGGGCTGAGGGTGTATCTCCATTTCAGATGGGTCAAACTGTCATGGGATGGCATCCATGTTAGCGCACTTAGAGTCGGGTCAGTTGGAGATGAAGTTGAATTGCTCAAAGAAGGAAGCCTAGAGAGTCTGGCATGGATTGAGCTGGTGGGTCTGTTGTGTGGATACAAGTTTCTGGTGGCCAGTCATGAAGGTCTTGGGTTTTCCATCAGTAAATATCTTGTTCCTCCAAGGCCAATTTAAATGGTGAGTAGCTTCCCGTCTTCTGCTCCATAATGGCACTGACTAGAGTTGAACTTCCTTAAGAAGCCACAAGGGTGTGTCTTCCCATTTGGTTCTCACTGGGAGAGGATGGCCCCGGTGCCCATGTCAGATGAGCCCACCTCTACCACAAGACATTTGGAAGGACTTGGGTTGTAGAGAATAGGAGTGGTGGTGAAACGACTTGAGCTCCTTGGAAGCATGGTCCACAGCAGCAGACGAGGTTATCTGTGAGGTAGGTGATTTGGTTAGAGAGGTGAGAGGACCAGCAATTTGGCTGTAGTTCCTGATGAAATATTGGTAGAAGTTTGGGAAGCCCAAGAAATGCTGTAGCTGTTTGAGGGGGAACAGTTGGGGCCATTCAACGATGGTATGTACTTTCTCTGGGTCCAGGGTAATGCCTTAAGGTGAAAAAGCATAATCCTGGAAGGATATGACTGGTGTATGGATCTGATATTTTTCTAACATGCTGTACAGTTGGTTTTTGAGGAGATGCTGAAGGACTGAACAGATGTGACAACTATGGTCTTGGGAGTCCTTGGAGAACATGAGGATGTCATCATACCTGTGGATCAGGTCTTGGAGGATTTTGTTAATGAGGGAAAATGGTAGGACTGTTGAAATGTCTGAATGGCATCACCAAGTATTCATAGAGGCCAGTAGGTGTTATAAATCTTGTCCTCCACTCATCTCCCTGACAAATATGGATCAGATATATATGCTCCGTAAATCTAGTTTGGTGAAGATCTGTGCCTTGGAGTGTTTCAGATGTGCTATCTTTTGGGGGGAGATGGTGGAAGTTCTTACTGGTGATTTTGTTGAGTCCACAATAGTCAATGTGGGACAAAGACCCCATCCCCCATCTTTCTTCTTGACAAAGACAAATCCTGCTCTTGTTGTTGACTGGGATGGTTGAATGAAGCCACACTGCAGTACTTCAGCAATGTAGTCATTGTTTGCTTGGGTCTCAGGAGTAGAGAGGGAGAGAAGACAACCTCGATGTGGGGTGGTGCCCAGGAGATTGATTGTGTAGTCGTGTGGTCACTGAAACAGCAGGATGTTGGCTTCCCTCTTACTGAAGCCAATGGCATTTCTGTGGGAGTTAGGTGAGATCAAGGGTTTCCTCTGTCTCCACAGATTTATGGTGTGGTCAACAGTGAACCGGATGACCAGGCTAAATGAGGGTTTTGAGTGGAGAGCCAGCAGTAACCCAGAATGAGAGTATGCTGGTTGAGTCAATCAGGAGGAAATGGATGGAATCTTTGTGCTTTCTGATCTTCATGTACACTGGCCATGTGTGTGGGCCCCAACCATCCCAGACTCCAAAGGACATTCATCAATGACCATGATGCAGAGGGGGTGAGAGATAAGCTTGGTAGGAAGTCCAAGCTGCACACACACACACACTTTCTGGACCAGAAAGTTGCCTGCTGATCTGGATTCCCCAGAGCCTTCGATGCACGTAGAGCCGTCAGGGAGTGTAAGCGGTGTAAGAGAGAGAATGGTGCTGAAATGAGGGGCTGGGGGGACCTTACCACATAGAAGGCTCCTTGTCTCCATGGTGATGCATCCAGGAAATGGCAATGGGCATCTGATACATATGTAAATGCACAAGTTGTTTCCTCACTGACACACACACTCTTTGGTGTCCTAGCTGCCTGGGCTCTGGAGGGATTGCTGAGGAGGGTCCTACAGCTTGAAATGGTTCTGGGAACATAACTGGGGGTCTGGTTGACAATCTGAAGGGTCGTTCTATAAGATGCTAGTTAACACAGAGGGCCAAAGTGATGAGGCTTTCAACGTCAGCAGGCATCTCCTGAGTAGTCTTCCCAGTGGCCGAGAGGCTGTGATGGTAATAGGCCAGCACCACATCAGCATTACAGCTGCGCTGTACCGCAAAGGTCCTGAATTGCACAGGGTAATCCAACACTGAGCGTGAGCCCTAACACAGGCAAAGTACCTAACCCACTCCTCCGTTCTACTTCCTGGATGGTCAAAAACCCAACATACCTCGGCGGTGAAATCCCCATATCTGTTGCAAATAGGGTCTTATTGTCCCAGTTAACAGCAGCCCTGGTCAGAGCTTGCAAAGACAATCTTGGCTCAGTCTGCAAAATACAGATATGGCTGGAGCTTGAAGTGCAAGATACACTGGGACAGGAAGTTGTAGCATTGGGCTGGGGATCCATGAAATCATTCAGACACCAGAATCTGGGGCTCTGAGGGAGGAGGTTGACTGGGACGGGTTTGCTGCATTGAGACGGAGGGTTGGTTGAACGTTGGTCAGTGGTTTTCTGCTGCTTTTGGATCTTGTGGTGATGTCTAAGGGCAAGTTCTTTCAGGCAAGCATACGCTACCAAGTGAATCAATGGTACATTCATCCTGTCAGGAAATGTGGAGAGCAGCAGAAGAGACTATTTAACAGCTTTCATAGTAACCTGCAAAATAATAAGTCTCAAGGGACTACAAAACAAGAGAGAACAGATACTGAACACAACAGGCAACAAGGCAGCTGATGACTAGGAGCAACTGTTCGAGGCCAACTGGTTCAAAAAATGAACATATGCTGTCGACGAGAGCTGGATTTAAATATGCTGTTGGTGATGAGTCGGAAATTAGAGGCAGGTGATTCCTATCACATACAAGAGAAAACCTGCAGATGCTGGAAATCCAAGCAACACACACAATATGCTGCAGGAACTAAGTAGGCCAGGTAGCATCTATGGAAAAGATTGCAGCTGATGTTTCAGGTTGAAACCCTTCAGCAGGACCTCTGTGTTTTTACAGGATGGCACTGCCAATCCCATTCCCAATTCTCTCCTTTCATAGCTGAGCTTGGAACTGTCCATTGCAGAGATGAATATCTACAATAGTCAAAACATTATAAAGATATTTTTAAAAGCAAACACGAGGAAATCTGCAGATGCTGGAAATTCAAGCAACACGCACACAAAATGCTGGTGGAACGCAACAGGTCAGGCAGCATCTATAGGAAGAAGCACTGTCGATGTTTCGGGCCGAGACCCTTCGTCAGGACTCCGTAGCATCTATAGGAAGAAGCACTGTCAATGTTTCGGGCCGAGACCCTTCATCAGGAACTAAGTAGGCCTGATGAAGGGTCTCGGCTCGAAACATCAACAGTGCTTCTTCCTATAGGTGCTGCCTGGCCTGCTGCGTTCCACCAGCATTTTGTGTGTGTTGCATAAAGATATTTTAGTGTTTTTTCATAAAATTAAAGTAAAAACACAACACTAAACTCTGACCTCCTAAATAATTAAAACAATAAACACACAAGATTAAAAGAATGAAACCTGGCATATTGCTTTCCTTTCTTCCGCACAGATCTAGAATCCACTGTCTCATGAAAGTGAATCCTTCAGTAGGTCAAGTTGAGCCTGCTGCAATGTCTGAGAGAAGATTCTCCAGTGTAAATGGTGGGGTCTTCAGCAAGATCCTGTTCTGTGCTGAGACTCCATGGGTAATCCCACAGTGGGGCCTTTGAATTCACTGGTGAACCTTGGTACAATGAGTTTGGGATTTCAGCACTCTGATCACTGGCTTACACTGAGAAGTGCAAACTGCAGGCCAAACCCAGTAAATCTGAGCCAAATGAAGCAACAAATAATATGATGCAATATTTGCCAATTATTATACTAGTTTGCCAATAAGTTTGTTTTAAATATATATATATATTGCTTATTTGTTTAGATTAGACTGATGGACTTTCTTTATGAGAATCCATTTGGTGATTTCTAATCTATATGCTTTCAACCTCACATTTCTTTCCCTCCGTTATTCTGTAGAATCTGTATATTGGATTGCTTTTGTCAGTCTGTACTTCAATTTGATTTATACCTTTTTAAATCATGCAGCTGGTGATGCCACTGTCTTGAAGTGAGAGCAATGTTTCAGTACAATGAAATGAGATTTATAACCTCTAGCCTTCTGGTGAGAATTTTTCACGTGTACGTGATGAATTTTATGTAGCTCATTTATCAGATTAGCAGATGGTAATTTAACATTGCAATATATCTTATGAATGAGTGAACGGCAGATTTAATTTATTTTTTATTAGTTGAGTGGCAATATTTTGGAGTGACATTTATTCACAAACAAATCTACGTATGCTTTATTTTCCAAAGGGTCTGACTTTTTGCTTTTCTATTGGTTATTTTTTCAGAGCTGGACACTGAATGTAGTCAATGGGAGGATGTCCAGCACTCTATTGGATCTCCATGGATGTTGGTGTTGACATCAATTGGGGATAGTGGAGAAAAGTTTTAGAGAACAATTTTTTGTAATCTTTCCCTCCTGAATTAAATTTTTTCCTGCATCTTTAGGAAGCTTTTCATCTCCACCAGGATATTTTAGTGCTTGGGTCAGGAGTGCATGTATCTTGTTGGCCTGACCAGATGGCCCAATTCTTCAAAAAATAGAGAAAAAATCTTACTAATTCTTGTGCTAGTTGAGCTTCGTTGACTCCCTGTTAAACAATGTATCCATTTTAAAATTCCAATTGTAGTTACTATGGTCTCAAGCCTCCATAACTCAGCAATTTTTCCCACACTATAACACTGATAAAGTTGCAGATGTTGAAATACTGGACTGAATAAATCAATAAGAGACCTAATGAGGTTCATACGGTTTATCTTTCTAAGTTGTCATTCATCATGTAAAGTTCCAACATGGTTTTGCTGCAATTTTCAGTTGCCATTCGCTACAAAAATACCATTAGGCATTACACATAAATCACAGTCAAGTGATTGGATCAACTATATGAAATAATCTATGTACTTTGCGGGTGTAGCTGATTAAATCACTCTTCACTCAACTGTACAATGTGAAAGAAAATATATTTATTTAGGAAAATCAATTTATTGTCTCAGAATTGGCTCTGGGATGAATATGTCAGTATAAAAATAGTTTGCATTTGCTTAGCTATTTGCAAATTTAATTTTGTTAATCTATCTTGGACAAAAACCTAAGATCATTAGGAGAGAACTTTGTAGAAAAGTTTTATTTTTCTGTTTTTTTTCAATAACAGTCTTACCAAGGAAAAATTTAATTCACAGGAAAGATCCCAGTGTCGATCCTGAAGTCCCAGTGTACAATTCGGCCTTAAATATCTCAAAACTCACTAAAATATAAATGCTCCTCTACTTTTGGGTACTTAAGCTACCCCAACACCAATTACTCCACTGTAAAAAAAAACTGTACCTTCAAATGTCAAGATCCTAAAATATAGAATTCCTCCCTTATACCATCCAGCCCCTCTACATTTCTTTCAATTCAGGTTACTTCTTAAAATTTGACTACCTTTGGCCACCTAAAATATCACTAAGAGCTTTAAAGTTCAAAGTAAATTTATTATCAAAGTACATATACATCACCATATACAACCCAGACATTTATTTTCTTGTGGGCATACTCGATAAATCTATAGAACAATAATGATAACAGAAAGAACATTCAAATTTGATGTTCAACCAGAGTGCAGAAGACAACAAACACGAAAAGGAACAAATAATAATAATAAATAAATAAGGAATAAACATCGAGAACATGAGATGAAGAGTCCTTGAAAGCGAATTCATTGGTAGTGGAAACATTTTAATGATGGGGAAAGAGAAGTTAAGTGAAGTTATGCCCTTTGGTTCAAGAGCCTGAAGGTTGAGGGGTAATAACTGTTTCTGAAACTGGTGATGTGGGTCCTGTACCTTTTTCCTAATAGCAGCACTGAGAAGAAAGCATGTCCTGGGTGGTGGGGGTCCCTGATGACGGATGCTGCTTTCCTGCAACAATGTTTTATGTAGACGTGCTCGATGATGGGGAGGGCTTTACCTGTGATGCACTGGGCTGAATCCACTACCTACTGTAGGATTTTCTGTTCAAGGGCATTGGTGTTCCCATACCATGCTTTGATGTAACCAGAAATATACTTTTCACTCTACATCTTTCAAAGTTTGTCAAAGTTTTAGATGCTTTGCTGAATCGCTGCAAACTTCTAAGGAAATAGAGGCACTGACATGCTTTCCTTGGAATTACACTTAAGTGCTGGGCCCAGGACAGATCCTTTGAAATGACAACACAGGAATTTAAAGTTGCTGACCCTCTTCACCTCTGATCCTCCAATGAGGACTGGCTCATGGATTTCCAGTTTCCTCTTCCTGGCCAATAATCAACTCCTTGGTCTTGCTGACATTGAGTGAGAGGTTGTTGTTTTAGCACCACTCAGCCAGATGTTCAATCTGTTTCCTATATGCTGATTCATAAACTCCTTTGATTCCACCTATGACAGTTGTGTCATCAGCAAACTTGAATATGGCATTGGAGCTATGCTTAGCCACACAGTGATGAGTGCAAAGTGGTAGAGTAGGAAGCTAAGCACACTGCCTTCTGGTGCACCTGTGCTGATGGAGATCATGGAGGAGATGTTTTTGCCAATCTGAACTGATTGGGGTCTGTAAGTGAGGAAACTGAAGGCCCAGTTGCACAAGGAAATATCCAGACCTAGGTCTCGGAGCTTATTGAATAGTTTTGATGGGATGATGGTATTGAATGCTGATGTATGCATTTTTGCTGTCCCGATTTTCCAAGGTTGAGTGGATTGATGACATTTGCTGTGGATTTGTTTTAATAAAGTTCATATCAACCATGGTGTATTCATTCAGATCCATAGATGAGTCCTTGCACACTGCCCAGTCCTCTTACTCGAAGCAATTGCATAGCCACTCCTCTGTCTCCCATGACAACCCTTTTGTTGTCCTAATCTCTTGGAGTTTTTCTCTTTAACATCTGCCTGTAAGGAAGCATTGTAGGAGAAAGACAGCTGTGCCAAAATGTGGTCAGGTATGGAATGGTAGGCATTCCTGTCTTAATATAACAGTGGTCCAGTGTATTGGGCTTTCTGGAGCAACAGGTTATGTGCTGATGATAATTGGGCAGGGTTTTCTTCAAACAAGCCTGTTTGAAGTCCCCAATAATGCCTTGAAATGTATTGAGATAGATTGTTTCCTGTTTGTAGATGGCATCATGCAGTATCTCAAGCACTTGATTACATTCGGCCATTGGTGGTATGCAATCTGCATTCAGGATCATGGATGAGATCTCCCTAGGTAAATAGAATGGATGACATTTGTCTGTTAGATGTCTGTGGTCAGAGGAACTCAAATTTGACAAAAGCATCACATTGGAGAACCACCGAGAGTTTATCATGAAACACACAGCTCCACCATTTACCTTTTCCAAATGGGCAGTTCAGTCCATATGGTAAATTGTGAAATCTTTTGGTTTGACCCCTGTTTCTGGTGCACTGGGAGATAGCCAAGTATCACTGAGACATAGAAAACAACAGTCTCTCATTTCCCTCTGATACAGCAATTTTGCCCTCATGTCATCAATTTTAATTTCCCAGTGGCCATCCATTTTAATTCCACTTTCCATTCCTATATATTTATCCATGGCCTCCTCTACTATTGTGATGAGGCCACACTCAGGTTGAAGGAATAACAACTTATATTCCATCTGGGTAGCTTCCAACCTGATGGCATGAACTTCCAGTAATTCTCCTCTCCTCTCCTGCACCATTCCCCATCCCTTTTTCCCTTTCTCACCTTATCTCCTTGCCGGCCCATCTCTGGTGTTCCTCCCCCCCCCCCCTTTTCTTCCTTCCAGGGCCTTCTTTTCTCTCCAATTAGAATCCCCCTTCTCCAGCCCTGTATTTCTTTCACCAATCAACTTCCCAGCTCTTTACTTCACCCCTCCCCCTCATGGTTTCACCTATCACCTTGTGTTTCTTCCTCTCTCTCCCCACCTTTTAACTCTACTGCTCATCTTTTCTCCATCTCCTGCTGAAGGGTCTTGGCCTGAAGTGTTGACTGTATTCTTTTCCATAGATGTTGCCTAGCCTGCTGATTTCCTCCAGCATTTTGTGTGTGTTGCTTAATACAATACAATACAATACAATATTAAACTAAATTAATTCCTCATCCTATTACTAGCCTTTGGCCCAGAAAGTATATCCTGCAGTACAAAGGGAGGCCATTTCACTTACTGTGCCCGTGATGGTTCTGACAAAGGTGTGCGTTACCACGCAGTGCCAAGAAAGAGACACTGAAGTGGATCAACAGTTCACTGACTTTAATAAGAACTGTGGAAAAATAAAGGGAAAACAATTAACGCTAGGCCAACTGGCTTTAACTAGAGCTTTTAAATTGAAGCTAACACCAATAAGCAGCTCAACAACAGTTGCTGAATACTAAATAAATACTGCTCTTTAACAACATCAGTGTAAATGGTAGTTTTCTTTCCAGGAACCAGGACAGCTGTAAGCAGAGAGTGTTGAACCTGCTGCACTTTTGGTCCAGTAGTGACAAGACTGATATGAGAGGAAGGGAGTTAAATGTCACCACAGGGAAACACTAATTGGCTGGGACATGCATACGCATGAGTGAGAATGCTGAAACTGTTCCACAGCCCACCTGCAAGGGCACTCTGTCCCCACAGCAAAGTCCGTTGTTATGACAGTTGCTTTGGAGAAAGAAATTAGGCATACTCCACTGCTCTTTCTCCATTATTATCTCCCTCTGTCTGCCTGCATGTCTTCTCTTGCATCATACACCCAGGTGCTCTCTACAGCTACCTGATGAGGTACCTAGCCTTTGGCCAGAAGCAGATGTTATCAGGATGTGCCCATCCTTCACAGAGCGTTTTGACCCTTAACCACTACACCACTACACCAGTTGGTGGGTCAGCAGTGGTGGCCTAGTCACTGCCCATCTGCTTCTGACTTCCACCTCAACTCCTCTCACCTGCTCCATACCCAGCAAGAGGCTCTCTCTGCTTCCTCCCCCATCCTGCGAGCTACTTGGTCCTTGCTCTTTTCATCAAGGCCCAGCTCAGACAGCAACCTCCATGCCGACCTTGTCGGGTTCCCTCTAGAGCAACTTCCACGGGGAATAGCCATGCCTGCCATCTCTAGTCCTTGCATTCCTGGACTGGTACTTCGGTGAGCTACTTTGCACTTCCTCCCATGGTACTGTGAGCTCCACCAGAATGATTTTTCTTGATTTCAATGGACCAGAGCACAGGGTGTCTGGTCAAAGTGTACTTTACCCCACCTCTGGGAACTGCAGTTTCCTCTCCACCATGATCCTTATCTCCCAGGATTTGGCAGTTCGCAGCAGATTGGATTTAGTTCTTTGATATGACAGGCATGTCCTTATCTTTGATGAAAATGACTGCCCTGTTCGCCTCTCTGTCAGCTGGTCCTTTTTAACACCTCTCCTGCTCCAGTGTGTCAGCAAGGGACAGCAGGACCTTGTTGTGGCACCACCTATACCGTCCTTGTGTTAAAGCTGACAGTATGTGTGCCAGTGAACCTCGCTGGAAACAAAGCTTGCAGTCAGGGTCCTCTCTCAGCCCCCATGTGTGCAGCTGTGATGGTGTAGGGAGAGTGTTATACACGGACCACAGGAGGAAAGAAATTCAGAAGGGCTCCAGCCTCCAAAACTCTGCCCGAGTGATTAATTCAGAAACAAAGGTTCTGAACTTAAAGAAGGGTAACTTTGAAGGTATGAGATGTGAATTAGCTAAGATAGACTGGCAAATGATACTTAAAGCGTTGATGGTGGATATGCAATGGCAAGCATTTAAAGATCGCATGGATGAACTACAACAAGTGTTCATCCCAGTTTGGCAAAAGAATAAACCAGGGAAGGTAGTGCACCCGTGGCTGACAAGGGAAATTAGGGATAGTATCAATTTCAAGGAAGAAACATACAAATTAGCCAGAAAAAGTGGCACACCTGAGGACTGGGAGAAATTCAGAGTCCAGCAGAGGAGGACAAAGGGCTTAATTAGGAAAGGGAAAAAAGATTATGAGAGAAAGCTGGCAGGGAACATAAAAACTGACTGTAAAAGCTTTTATAGATATGTGAAAAGAAAAAGATTGGTTAAGACAAATGTAGGTCCCTTACAGTCAGAAACAGGTGAATTGATCATGGGGAACAAGGACATGACTTTCGTATGAAGAAAGACTGGATCGACTAGGCTTATACTCGCTGGAATTTAGAAGATTGAGGGGGGGATCTTATTGAAATGTATAAAATTCTAAAGGGATTGGACAGGCTAGATGCAGGAAGATTGTTTCCGATGTTGGGGGAGTCCAGAACAAGAGGTCACAATTTAAGGATAAAGGGGAAGCCTTTTAGGTCCGAGATGAGGAGAAACTTCTTCACACAGAGAGTGGTGAATCTGTGGAATTCTCTGCCACAGGAAACAGTTGAGGCCAGTTCATTGGCTATATTTAAGAGGGAGTTAGATATGGCCCTTGTGGCTAAAGGGATCAGGGGATATGGAGAAAAAGCAGGTACAGGGTTCTGAGTTGGATGATCAGCCATGATCATACTGAATGGTGGTGCAGGCTCGAAGGGCCGAATGGCCTACTCCTGCACCTATTTTCTATGTTTCTATGTTTCTATAACTGATCTATTTTGCTGAGTAAGTTAGCTCTGTAATTAGTACAGCAAACAGTATAGCTGGCTGGCTCATTATACCAGCATCCTGGGCTTATCCTGAGCTCCTCTGCTTCCTTTGTGGATATACATGTTCACCCTTTCACTGTGGGCATTTCCTCCCCTATCCAAAGATATGTTGATACTGAGGTTAATTGGCTAATATCTTCCCTGAGGATCATCGTCTTGTTGTGATGGAGAGGATTGTGAGTCTCTAAGATCCCGAGTGCAATGCCGCCTGGCTCCTGGTAAGATCACCCATCACCCCGGTAAGGTCAAGGCGGAGGTTCCAGACAGAGTGCGATCCAACCAGGACCTCAACGGTGGAGTTGACAGAAAATGACAAAGATGGTGAAGGTGGTGGAAGGCTGCAGCAGTGAAGAGTCTCCAGTCACCTTGCATTCCATGCCTCTAGATCCTGACCCCATTCTGGTAAGGACCTTGTGATGGCTTCCCATGCATCAGCCTCCCCACATTAAGCAAAGTTATACACAAGCATTCTCCATTAAGGGAATCTACACTAACATCCCAGATAAAGTTCAGTGGCACCTGGATTGGCCTTTAGAACCACCTGAAGACCCACCATAGACAACCCTTTAAGAAATCTCTTTCATGCCATCGGCCAACACCATTAAGCAAGAGACTCAGGTTAGGAAACCCTGCCTGAAGAGAACATCATACTTGACTCCAGTGATCACATGACTATTACTACCGTAGATTCCGTACTACAGAGCGCACCTGATTAAAAGCCGCAGGCTCTAATTTTAGAAAGAAAATCAAGTTTGTACTTGTACAAGCCGCACCGGATTTTAAGCCGCAGGTGTCCCACGTTGTAATATGAGATATTTACACAGAAAGATATTACACGTGAGGATTTTTTAACTTTTAATTAAATCCGTATGGTAACATAAACAAATACATATTGCAAATGCTTTTTTTCGAACCGTGCCTGTAACACGGCTACTTTTAAATATACATACGTATCGGTAACACACAAATTACGTTGCGTATACTTTTTTACTGAACAGTGCACGAACAACATTCCAATATCTCCTAACGACAGGTAAAAAATATATATACTGCAGCTTACCAGGAAAAGTTATTGATTGCCTTTAACTTAAAAGCTGCATCATCGCGTGGGTCTAATGCGCTCGCCCCCTCCTTTCCGTTTATCGTAAACTGGTATTTTCCCACAAGACGCGGCGAAACCGGATGTGACGTCATAGCATTCCGGGATGTAGCACAGAAAACAAATATACTTAAAACACTTCTAACTTTAACTAGAAAATACTAACAAATGAATTACTAAGCGAAAATATTATAAACTAAATAACTGCCATAAAGGCAGCACAGTGCTTTTCTTCGAGTGTTTTCCATGTTGATGAGGGTGAGTACAAATGACAGATTTACAATAATTTAATTGTGAAAGTGCGCTTGATTTATCGTACAATTTCATTGGACCTCTGTGAACTACTCATCAATTTTATTGGTCTACTGTTACGAGGCAAAATGTTTTTGGCGGCATGAAAAAAAACCATGCATTAGCCGCACCGTAGTAAAGGCCGCAGTGTTCAAAGCTGTTCAAAGCGTGGGAAAAAAGTAGCGGCTTATAATCCGGCATCTACGGTAATTGTCTACTTTAAGTTATCCCTACTGTACAGACAGTGTATGTAGAAGGGAGAAGAAGCAGTTATTAATGTGCATGGGAGGAAGGATAAGTTATGGGGAAATAATAGAATTGCATCCTAGGTCGTATGGTATTTAAGACATGAAATGATTGGCGGTATCTATGTTGCTCAAAATCTGGTAGATATTGTTTCCAATCAAGAAGAATACATTGCAGGCATTTGAAGATAAGTGCATTTTAAAACGAATCTTTGGAGCAGAAGGAAATTTTAATAAAAGGCATCATCTTGACAATGGCACAGAATTACTTTCTGCCTTAATAAAAAATGAGACAAATTTAAATATAGGAAGAGGAATTCATTTAGATTTCTTCTGAAACATTAATATATTAAATGTTGCACAGGAAAATCAGAGGCTCATTGAACTTCAGGACTCATCAAGATAATTCTCAGAATGAGCACCCATTTTAGATATCAGATGAATTTCCTGGACCTATTCCCTACTCTCTCTGAATCAGTGACGTATCTAAGGTATGGCAGGTACGGCACGTGCCCTGGGTGCCACTGAGCAGTTTCTATTAAAGTCAGACAAGCCATCCTCGGATAGTGAAAAAAGAATTTTCTTCAGATGTATGATCTGTCTTTGATTATCGTGGTTGAGAAGCATTAGGATGGCCTTGTTTCAGAGTATTGTGTAACAAGACCATGAAATGTTTCTTCACGAAGAAGAGGGAAAGTGGAGCTGAAGGACAGAAGAGACGAAAGTTGAAGGCGGAGTAAGCTAAGAAGTCGAGAAAGTTCTTCATGCCCTTTTTTGAAAGGCCCGGAACAAGTAGTTTGACACATTCCATGGAGTTGCCTGCACCTGCTACAAGTTTGTTAGAATCCGAAGGTGGATCAAGTACAAATGCGTCACAAGCCGAGGAGGAAGTCAAGTCAGATAAATCTGAGTATGACTAAATTAAGAGTGAGGCTGCCACAGAGAATGTGGACATACCAGGAGGGGAAGACGATGTTGAGTTTATTGACAAGATTTTACCTGACGAGATTGAACCTAATGATACTGAACCTAGTGAACTGGATGGTGTCAAACAGCCTCGAACTGTCATACCAGAAGTGATTGAACAGCATGACATTGGACTTCTGAAGTTTGACAAGGATACTGGAAAAGCAATTCTGCCTGACGCGTTGAGAACAGAAATAATAAAGCTAGGTTTGAAGTATTTCCAGAACAGTGAGAGGCCTTTCCTACCAACAAATAACTGCTCAATGAACAAAAATTCGTTCAAGAGGAAATTGGGAAATGGTCATGGTGAGGAAGTCACTCGCTCATGGCTGATCTATTCCCCTTCTAAAAAGTCTGCATCTTGTATCTGTTGTCTTCTCTATTTCCGGTCAAACCATCAATCCTCACTGGAGCAGGAAAGTGGATTCAACCAGTGGAAAGCACCTGAAAGGATTAGTGTTCATGAAAATGCCAAAAATCATCAAGAATGCTTCACACAGTGGAAAGAAATGGACAGAAATGAAAACAGAGGAGTTATTGATGCAATATTTCAGTCACAGATTGAGAAGGAAAAGCAGAAGCGGTGTGATATCTTGACGAGAATCCTTCACTGTATAAAATTCCTTGCGACTCAGAACCTAGCTTTGCAAGGACACAGGGAGTCACTTCAGCTAGACAATGACTCCAGTGTGGGAAATTTCCTTGGTTTACTGAAACTACTGGCCATCTTTGACCCTGTCATAAAAGTACACCTCACTCATTTGGAAAATCATCCTGGATCCACGTCTTATCTTTCACCGGGTGTCCAGAACAAATTCATCCACATGATGCCATCCACTGTTCGCCAGAGTTTACTGAGAAGCATTTGTACAGCCAAGTACTATGGTCTCATGTTCGACTTGACTTCTGATCAGGCACACCGTGAGCAGATGTCAGAAGTAGTGAGGTATGTGTAAACACGAGGAAATATGCAGATGCTGGAAATTCAAACAACAACACACACAAAATGCTGGTGGAACACAGCAGGCCAGGCAGCATCTATAGGGAGAAGCGCTGTCGATGTTTTGGGCCAAGACCCTTCGTCAGGACTAACCAAAAAGAAAGATAGTAAGAGATTTGAAAGTAGTGGGGGGAGGGGGAAATGCGAAATGATAGGAGAAGACCGAAGGGGGTGGGATGAAGCTAAGAGCTGGAAAAGTGATTGGCGAAAGTGATACAGAGCTGGAGAAGGGAAAGGATCATGGGACGGGAGGCCGCGGGAGAAAGGTGGGGGGGGGGGGGGGAAAGCACCAGAGGGAGATGGAGAACAGGCAAACAACTAAATATGTCAGGGATGGGGTAAGAAGGGGAGGAGGGGCATTAACGGAAGTTAGAGAAGTCAATGTTCATGCCATCAGGTTGGAGGCTACCCAGCCGGTATATAAGGTGTTGTTCCTCCAACCTGAGTTTGGATTGACTTCTCTAACTTCTGTTAATGCCCCTCCTCCCCTTCTTACCCCATCCCTGACCTATTTAGTTGTTTGCCTGCTCTCCATCTCCCTCTGGTGCTTTCCCCCCCCTTTCTTTCTCCTGAGGCCTCCCGTCCCATGATCCTTTCCCTTCTCCAGCTCTGTATCACTTTCGCCAATCACTTTTCCAGCTCTTAGCTTCATCCCACCCCCTTCGGTCTTCTCCTATCATTTCGCATTTCCCCCTCCCCCCACTACTTTCAAATCTCTTACTATCTTTCCTTTTGGTTAGTCCTGACGAAGGGTCTCGGCCCAAAACGTCGACTGTACTTCTCCCTATAGATGCTGCCTGGCCTGCTGTGTTCCACCAGCATTTTGTGTGAGGTATGTGTAAGTTGATTTTGAGAGGAAAAGAGTGTAGAAAGAGAAAGAGTCCATGTTAGAGACTCCTTCCTTGGTTTTATCCAGATAGGCCAGAAGGATGCTGAGAGCTTGGTTGAAGACATCTTGAAACAGATAGAGAAGGGCGAAATGGAGCTATAAGATTGTCGGTCACAGTACTGTGACAACACTTCTGTGATAGCTGGACACAAAAGTGGTATTCATCAAAGAATAAGTGAGAAAAACAATCTGGCAGTGTTTGTGAATTGCGACAATCACTCACTCAACTTGGTGGGTGTACGTGCAGCCAAGCAGGATACAATGATGGTCACGTTTTTTGGAACCATCGAAGCTCTCTACGTGTTTTTCTCTTGATCAACACAGCGCTGGGAAAAACTCAAAAACGCTGTGCTTGTGGTTGTTAAGTCGGAGTCCGAAACCAGGTGGAGTGCAAGGACAGAAGCAGTGAAGCCCGTCAACAGGTAACTTGAGGAGATACTTCAAGTTCTCCAGGACATGATAGACAATGAAAATGAGACCAGTGAAACAAGGAGTGATGCAAGGCAGCTGTATAACTGCATGTTGAGTTATGGTTTTCTGATTTTGCTAGGGTTTTGGAACAAATTACTCATTCACATGGACCATATTCAAAAGAGGCTGCAGGATCCTAGCATGAACTTCGACGATGCTACCCTGGATTTGAAAGCCCTCCGAGATAATTTTTATGATGAAGGAGAAGTGTTGGTCAGGAGTTGGTCTCTGTCAAGAATGGAATATTGAAGTTAAAAGACGTCAGAGACGAAAGAAACAAATGGCTGATGAGAACTTGAGAGACGCTGGGTTAACAGCTAAGGAGGAAATGGAAAGAGTCATGAAGGGAACACTCGACTGTCGAGGGACTGTGTTATGGCGCCGACAGTAACGACCTAAAGAAGAAGTGCGAAAATCTGGGTGAATTGTACAGCTCTGATTTTGGTAGACAGCAGCTATATGAAGAAATTTTGGATTGCAGAATGTTGCTATCAACGCCGGTCACCA
Organism: Hemitrygon akajei; assembly: GCF_048418815.1. NCBI lineage: Eukaryota > Metazoa > Chordata > Chondrichthyes > Myliobatiformes > Dasyatidae > Hemitrygon > Hemitrygon akajei. The sequence goes on along the minus strand of NC_133134.1, from coordinate 35,742,096 downwards.
TGAAAATATCAAGACCTGAAGAACTTCTTGAATTTATTGTTCAGTATGGAGATGAGAGCATCTTCCCCAATCTTCGCACTGCTATTCAGATAATGCTAACCATTGCAGTTTCCATCGCCAGCCGTGAGAGATCATTCAACAAGTTAAAACTAATACTTTCATATTTGAGAGCCTCCATGGGTCAAGGCAGACTCTGTGATCTTGCTCTGCTGAGAATAGAAAGAGAAGAAACTGAAAAAAACTGACTTTGATCACATCATAGACCAAATTGCATAAGTGAAAGCATGGAAGGTGTAATTATAATTTTCATGTAGTGCCATAATTTGTTAATTAAAAGACTAACGAGCTTGACTTGTATTTGAGCTGATATTATGGTAAAGTTATCTAAAAGATAGGTGTCAGATGTTTGGACAGGGGCGCAATTTCAGTGCTTGCCATAGGCACTATTTTCCATAGATACACCTCTGCTCTGAATAGTACTGGGCTGCTCTGTGTGGTCGTGATCCTCAGATCTGTGTTAGTGCAAGAATAGACATAGAATTGAAAAGGAGTGGGTTCTTCACTGGGCACTGAGTGACTTACGGTAGTGTAATGGAATCAGCCAGAATCCTCCTCTTGCCATTGGGTCCCCACCAAAGTAAGATTAAAAAATTGTAGCCATTTGGTTACCTTCTAGAACCAATAAGATCCACAGTCCAGGCCATGGAAAGAACAAGTTCAATCCATTTCAAAAGGCTGTCCTCAATCATGATCTAAATCCTCCAAAAATGGTCTAATGCTTATGTAAGGAGGTTTCAAGGATGCCTGAATGTCATTTTTTCTGTTTCATTCATAGTGCATAAGATATGATCCCACAAAACTGAGCAATGTCTTTCCTGTTTTACATCTGAGGAGTGAGAGACGTGTGGCCCAATAATGTCCTCAACAAACTCCCCAAGCCTTTGCACTGCATATCAGAATGCACAACTTGCTGACAATCTGGCCAGTGAGAACGACTTTACAATACTTGTACTCTTTCAAGGACAGATGAAAGAATCAGTTTCTAAAAATATTTCAGTGTGGTGTGAAAACTGGAAGAATTCATTCAGAAAATCCATCAGAGTGAGAGAGCAAAGAAAGACAACGTAATTTATCATTGATCCCTAGGCTCAGCTACCTGAATGGAAAACTAAAAATAACTAGAGGGAGCACATGGATAAAAAAGTTGTTCTTTGCTTATTTAATTCATGAGACGTCATCTAGAATCTCTACAGAGATTCCATTGAAGTTGATTCCTATTAAACATTTTCAACAACCAGCATTGACGCACTTTGAATTGCTCTATATTTAAAATGACTGCAAGAAGCTCTCTGTAGTCTCAATGGACAGCCATTGAGTATTAATTTTAATGTAGTTTGTCCTTCATCAAACAAACCAGGATGACTTAATACTAAATCCGCAGCGGAAACTCATCAGAGACTCTATTAAAAATAAAAGATACTTGTACAGTTTTAATGTAGGTGAACTACATCCATACATGGGTCTGGCAATCATCCTATGCAGAATGATATTCAAAGCACCTTTTTTTTCAATGCAAATGCAGATACAACGGTGTCACAAACACAGGAAAATCTGCAGGCACGAAAAATCCAAAGCAATACACAAGATGCTGGAGGAACTCAGCAGGCCAGGCAGCATGAACTCACAGGCCTGATGAAGGGTCCTGGCCTGAAACATCACCAGTTTACTCTTTTCCACAGATGCTGCCTGGCCTGCTGAGTTCCTCCAGCATTTTGTGTGTGTTGCTGCAGAGAAAGTGCATTCTGGTTAATTGGGTAGCCGCTTAATTCAGGCAATTCTTAAAGAACAAACACTCACAGAGAAAAGTTGCAGGATCCCCCTCATTTATTTGGGACACTATGCTGCTTATTTAGGGCAGGAGACTGTTGCTGAACAGTTTCTAACTAGTGTCAGTTGCGCACACTTGCATGTATGGTTGGAGAGGAATAAGCAGTAAGCTGTTTCAGAACTGGTTTGCTGACTGCGTTTCAAGCATTCAGGCTTGGAGATTCCAGAAATGATCAGGAGTGAAAACGGAATGATTTCCCTACCTCAGTGTTAGGAACTACAAAGAATTTGAAGGTATAGACAATAATCTTGAATGTTACAATGAAAATGAAGATTTGGGGGATGCAGCAGTCGATAGCATTCTATGAAAGCAGTCCATTATCTGCACTAGGTGCCTGCGTTCATTTTATTCATTAAAACAGTGGATAAATTCCTCCAATGGTAACCATTAGGAACTAACATATGGTTTTGTAGTACTGTACAACTATTGGTAGTGTGCTAATCACAAACAAAAAAATCTGCAGATGCAGGAAATCCAAAGCAACACACACAAAATGCTGGAGGTACTCAGCAGGCTGGGCAGCATCTGTGGAAAACAGTACAGTTGACTTTTTGGCCAAAACCCTTCACCAGGACTGGGGAAAAAAGATGAGGAATCAGAGTAAGATATTGGGGGTGGGGTGTGTGTGGGGGGGAGGAAGAATCACAAAGTGATAGGTGAAACCGGTAGGGGGTGGAGGGTGTAGTAAAGAGATGGGAAATTGATTGGTGAAAGAGAAACAGGGCTGGAGAAGGGGCAATCTGATAGGAGAGGACAGAAGTCCATGGAAGAAGGAAAAGGGGAAGGAGCAGCAGAGGGAGGTGATGGATAGGTAAGGAGATAAGGTGAGAGAGGAAAATGGGAATGGGGAATGGTGAAGGGGTGGGGGGTATTACTGAAAGTTTGACAAATTGACGTTCATGCCATCAGGTTGGAGGCTCCTCCAACCTGAGTATGAGAGTAGAGGAGGCCATGGACTGACATATCAGAATGGGAATGGGAAGTAGAATTAAAATTGATGGGCACTGGGAGATCCTGCTTCCTCTGGTGGATGGCACATAGGTGCTTGGTGAAGCGCTCTCACAATTTGAGTTGGGTCTCACTGATATACAGGAAGTCATACTGGAAGCTCCAGATACAGTTGATGACCCCAACAGACTCACAGGTGAAGGACTGCCACACCTGTAAGGACTACTTTGGGCCCTGAATTGTAGTGATGGAGTAGATGTAGGGACAAGTGTAGCACCTGTTCCGCTTGCAAGGATAAGTGTCAATAGAGAGAGATCAGTGGGGATGGACGGATGGATAAGGGAGTCCCATAGGGAGTGATCCCTGCGGAAAGTAGAAAGTGGGAGGGGGGGAAGGAAAATTGTGTTTGCTGGTGGGATCTCATTGGAGATTGCGCAAGTTATGGAGATTTATGTGCTGGACACAAAGGCTGGTAGGGTGGTAGGTGAGGACAAGAGGAACCCTATCCCCGGTGGGACACCAGACCCAACCAGTTCCCCTCCATCACCACTCTCCTTTGTCTGTTGGAACTTGTCCTCACTGTTAATAATTTCTCCTTTGGCCCCTCCTACTTCCTTCAAACACAAGGTGTGGCCATGTGGACTCATGTTGGTCCCAGCTATGCCTTCTTTTTTGTTGGCTACATGGAACAGTCTATATTCCAGCCTACACTAGTATCATACACTAACTTTACCCACGCTACATCGACAAATGCATTGGTGCTGCTTCTTGCACCCATGCGGAGCTCAACGTCTTCATCAATTTTACCTCCAACTTTCACCCTGCCCTCAAATTTACCTGGTCCATTTCTGACACATCCCTCCCCTTCCTTGATCTCTCTGTCTCCATCTCTGGAGAAAACTTATCTACTGGTGTCTATTATAAACATGCTGACTCTCACAGCTACCTGGACTATACCTCTTCCCACCCTGTTACTTGTAAAAATGACATCCCCTTCTCTCAATTCCTCTCTCTCTGCCGTATCTGCTCTTAGGATGAGGCTTTTCATTCCAGAACTAAGGAGATGTCCTCCTTTTTCAAACGGAGGAACCTCCACTATCAACGCTGACCTCAACTGCATGTTGAGGTAACTTCCATTTCACGCATGTCTGCTCTCACCCTATCTTTCTGTCACCCCACAAGGGATAGGGTTCCTCTTGTCCTCACCTACTACCCCACCAGACTCCGCATCCAGCACATAATTCTCCATAACTTCCGCTACCTCCAACTGGTGATAAGGGATCCCATCACCAAGCACATCTATCCCTCCCCACACTTTCTGCTTCCCGTAGGGATCACTCCCAACACGACTCCCTCCACTATTTGTCCCTCCCCACTGACCTCCCTCCTGGTACTTATCCTTGCAAACGGAACAAGTGCTGCACCTGCCCCTATGCCTCTTCCTTCACCACAAACAGTCCTGGTAGGTGAGGCAACACTTCACGTGTGAGTCTTTTGGGGTCAACTGCTGTACCTGAGCTCCAGATATGGCCTCCTGTATATCAATGAGACATGACGCAGATTGGGAGACTGCTTCGCCAAGCATCTATTTATCTGCCAGAAAAAACAAGATCTCCCAGTGGCCACCCATTTTAATTCCACTTCTCATTACCATTCTGAAATGTCAGTCCATGGCCTCCTGTACTTTCACAAAACACACTCATGTTGAAGGAGCAACATCTTATATTCTGTCTGGGTAGCTACCAACCTGATGGCGTGAACATCGATTTCTCGAACTTCTGGTAGCTTCCCTTCCTTTCCTTCAACATTTCCCATTCCTATTTCCCTTTCTCACCTTATCACCTCCCTCTGGTGCTCCTCCCCCTTTCTCTCTTTCAATGGCTTTCTGCCCTCTTCCATCAGATCCCCCCTTCTTCAGGCCTGTATCTCTTTTATCAATCAATTTCCCAGCTCTTTACTTCACTCCTCCCCCCACTCCTACCAACTTGTGGTTCTTCCTCCTCTTCCCTCACTTTTGTACTCTGACTCCTCATCTTTTTTTCCCAGTCTTGATGAAGGGCCTCAGCCTGAAACGTCGACTGTACTCTTTTCCATAGATGCTACCTGGCCTACTGAGTTCCTCTAGCATTTTGTGTGTGTTGATTGGTAGCGCTCTAATTTGTTTTGTATTTCACTTAAATACATAATTTGTCTCCCAATTTGTGTTTTATACCTTTTTAAGTATTTTCAGGAAACTTCGTCTAATTGGGCCAAAATGTATTGGTTCTATCACAAACAAGAGAAAATCTGCAGATGCTGGAAATCCAAGCAACACACAGAAAATGCTGGAGGAACTCAGCAGGCCAGGCAGCATCTAAGCAAACGAGTACAGTCGATGTCTTGGGCTGAGACCTTTCATCAGGACCTTTCATGAGATCTGATGAAGGGTCTTGGCCCAAAACATCGACTCTACTTTTTTTCCATAGTTCTTGCCTGCTGAGTTCCCCCAGCATTTCGTGTGTGTGTGTGTGTTTCGTGTGTGTTACAAATTAAACAGAAACCACTGTATTCCAACAATCTTCTATACTATTGATAGGATGAAAAAAGTGATTTCATATTTATATCTGAATACAAATATCAATGCTAATGTGTAAAGATTCTGAATCTGAATCAGGTTTAATATCAACAGCAATATCATGATATTTGTTATTTTCCAGCTGCAGTACATTGCAATATGTAAAAAAAACTATGAATTACAATATAATCTATACAATACAATCTATATAAAATTAAATTAAGTAAGTAATACAAAGAGAGAGCAAAAAACAGTGAGGTAGTGTTCACGGGTTCATTGTCCATTCAGAAATCTGAAGTTGGAGGGGAAAAATCTGTTCCTGAAATGTTGAGTGTTTACCTCCAGGCTTCTGTACCTCCTCATTGATGGTAGCATTGACAAGAGAGTATGCACTGGGTGATGGGGATCCTCAGTGATGGATGCCGCCTTTTTGAGGCATCACCTCTTGAAGGTGTCCTCGATGCTGGGGAAGCTAGTGCTCATAAGGAAGCTGGCTGAGTTTACAACTTTCCGCAGCTTTTCCCAGTCCTCTGCAGTGGCCTCTCCATACCAGATGTTGATACAACCGGTTAGAAAATCTGTAGAAATTAGCAATGGTCTTTGGATACATATCAGTTCTCCTCAAACTCCGAATGAAATATAGCCCCTGTCAGTGTTCTTTGTAATTGTATCAATATGAAGACTAGTGTGTGTTCCCATGACTTCACCTTCCTGAAGTCCACAATCAATTCTTTTGCTTTACTGACCCTGAGTGCAAGGTTGTTGCAGTGACACCACTCAGCAGGTGATCTTTCACTCCTGAATGCCTCCTCGTCATCATCTGAAATTCTACTTACAACAGTTGTGTCATTGGCATATTTATAGAAACACAGTTGTGGGTGTAGAGAGAATAGAGCAGTGGACTAAGCATGCATCCTTGAGGTGTGTTAGCATTCATTATCAGTGAGGAAGAGATGTTAATATTGTTGAAGGGGTGGTTAACTATAATATTCAACTGATTAATGAACGCATTTAAAATCAGTGATGGTAGGGTTTGCAAATCTGCTTGGATGCTTTCTCTAAAGGTTGGTTCGCAAGACTGCATGTGCTATCGTAAAAATTGCCCGTTGTCGTCATTGAAACAGCTTGCAGTTCATCATCTGCCTGCACTGCATTTTTTTCTGTAACTGTAATGCTAGATTCTGCCTTCTGTTTTTTTTCTGTGTGCAAACTCAGTGCACTGATGTGATGAAAAGATCTGTATGGATGGTATGCAAAACAATTTTTCACTGTGCTTCAGAACATGTGACAATATTAAACCAATGACCAATAAGAAAAAATAGTTGTCACTTGAGAATCTCTGGAATAACGTATGAGAAATTGTTTAGTTGGTCAATGAGAATTATGCAAGTAGGACAATTGCAGAAACATGGTCTTTAGATAAGAAAACGAAGTGAATAGAACATCCTGTTCTATAATAGGATATTATTAACTCAACACCAGCCCCTAACTACATAAGCTGAATCATAACTTGTATCCCTGAATGCTAAGGTGCTGAGAATTGGAGGCGTATGTCTAGAAGTTCATGTCTGTTTGGTACTACTAAATATATCATACAGTCCTGTCACTGTGTTTTATTCAACTTTGAAATTTATTCTAATAATTTCAATTTCATAATAAATTAACACATTGTGAAAATAATTTTAGTAACTGAGCAAGGCAATGATCGTTTCTTATTTCTTTCTTGAATAGGGAAGAGGTTGCATTTTTGACCAATTCTGACTCCCTTGAGACAGCAGTGTAAGGAAAATTCTCAGAAGAAATTTTACAGCAGAAAAGAATGACTCCAGGCCACTGTAACTGAAGCAAGGCAGAATGATCATTTATTTATTCAATTTCTTCAATGTATGGAAACTTCTCAATTTTATTCTGATAATTGAACTATTAAATTAGAATTCAAATCCTCATTTGTTTCTACGTTTATATTCTTGCTATAGCTCGCTGATAATTCAAACATAATGAAGGAATCATTTCACTTTAGTTTGCCATTGCTACATTGATTCTTTGACTTTTTGAGATTAGTTTGTCCAATGGTTTTCAGATGGATTTTGTGATTTGATCTGATTCCTAATTTTTATACACGGTAAGTACATAAATAATGAAAAATTGCTGATGAGGAATAATTATTTTGTGATGATTTTCCTAGACAGGGTGTTGGAAATTTCATGCCTTGCTAATGACTTAGCTTTGACTTTGCATTAAACACAGAGGATGAGAGAACAGGCCCAGACTGATTGGAATGAACGCCTACATTTCCTAAATTTACAACCTACATTTCTAAAGACAACATCATAGGTTGTGCATTTTAATGAAAACAGAAAGTTCTGGAAACACTGCCAGGTCAGGCAACATCTGTGGGGAAATCAGTATTTTACATCAATAATCTTTTATAGGGAGAGTTACAGGTATATAGGTATGCAGAACCGAAAACATGGTCATAGAGGAAGTGAGTGCAGTGAGTTAAATCGGGAAGATTAAAGAAGCTCTTGGAGCCATGGATCAAGGCCTAAACACAAAGGGACCTGGTCGAGAATTCAAACATAATGACTGATGAAATGTCATCAACCTGAAATGTTAACTCTAATTCTCTCTCCAAAGCAACTGTCTGATTTGCTTGTCATGGTCCCGATCGTTTATTCCCTACCTCGCTCCTAATTTCCATTGATTGTGCCAGGGTTCCGACCGTTTATTTCCCAATTACTTCTCATTTGCTTTGATGAGAGCACACCTGGTTTCCATCTAGAACTGAGGTATAAGAACCCTGGCGTCACAACCACTAGTCCTCAGTTCGTTGGGTTTTTTTCTGGTGAGATAACTATGTTTCTTGACCACTTAGAACCATTTGTTCTAAGTTAGCTCCAGTTTCAAGGTTTACATATGAGGCTCCATCTCTCTGAGTCAAGTCCGTGTCAAGGCTTCGTATCAGGGTTCCGTGTCAAGATCCTGCCTGTTTGCTGTTTGGCGTTTACACCTAAGTAAGCATCCAAACTGAATCTCTGTGCCTGTGTCCTGCACTTGGGTTCGCTTCCTTCACTCATTGTAACACTGCTCTCTATTTCAATTATTTCCAGGATGATTCTGGGAATGAAGGGGTTAACATATGAGGAACGGTTGGCAGCTTTGAGCTTGCACTTACTGGAAATGAGAGGAATGCGTGGGGATCTCATTGAAACATCCTGAATGTTGAAAGGACTAGATAAGGTGGATGTGAAGAGAATGGTGGGGTATCCAGAACCAGAGCGCGCAGTTTCAAAATTGAGGGGCACCATTTTAGAACAGAGGTAAGAAGGAGTTTCTTTTGGTCAGAGAGTGATGGACCTGTGGAATACTCTGCCACACACTGTGGTGGAGTCCAAGTCCATGGATATATTTAAAGGAGTAGTAACAGTTTCCTGATTGGTCAGGGCAACAAAGGATATGACAAAAAGGCAGGTGTATGGGGTTGAATGGGATATGAGATCAGTCCTGATGAAATGGTGGAACAGACTCGGTTGGCTGCATAGCCTAATTCTGCTCCTGTGTCTTATGGCCTTATGGACTTATTTAAAGAAAGCATTAAATTATATCAGAACAAGTGTTAAGAGCATTAGGCAGGAAGTAGGGAGAGTTAATTTTGAAAAGCTGTTTTTGGGCAAGTCCGCTTCTGACACGTTAGACCAACGTTGCTTAAAGACCAACTGCATAGTTTACAGGATAGGTAAATTCCAGTAAGAAGGAAGGATGAGAGTGGCAAAATGAGAGAACCTTGGATGTCAAGAGAGGTGATGAATGCCATCAAGAAGAAAAGGGAAAACGTTTAGGAAGAGCGAATTAGGAAAGCCAAGAAGGGCCATGAAAAATCCTTGGGAAGTAGTATTAAAGAGAATCCCAAGGCATTCTATACATACATCAGGAGAAAGAGGATAACTAGGGAGATGGTAAGACCACTCGGGGATAATGGGGAGAACACTTGTTTGGATGCAGAGGATGTGGGTGAGGTATCAATGAGAAAGACATGAACGTTAGGGAGATCAGTGGTGAGCATATTAATATGCTAAGGCATTTTGAGGTAAAGGGAAAGGAAAGATCGCTGGAGCTTTGTCCAATATGTTTGCGTCCTCTCTAGCCATACATGAGGTTCCGGAATAGCAAATATTGCTCCATTATTCAAGAAGGGAACAGTGGATAGTTCTGGTAACTATAAACTGGTGAGTCTCACATCAGTAGTAGGAAAATAACTGGAGAGAATTCTTAGGGATAGGATTTATGGGCATTTGGAAAACCAAGGCCTAATTAGGAAGAGCCAGTGTGGTTTTGTGTGAGGCAAGTTATGTCTTACAAATTTGAATTTTTTAACAAGGTGATAAGGGTTATTGATGAGTGGGTGTTGTCTAGTGGATTTTCATAAGGCATTTGACAAAGCCCCTCAAGGAGGCTCATCCAGAAATGTTAGATGCATGTGAACCATTGTGGATTGGCCATTTGGATTCAGAACTCGCTTGCTCATAGACAACAGAGGGTAGAAGTCAAAGGGACTTATTCTATCTGGAGGTTTGTGATTATGTGTGTTCTGCACGGATCCGTACTGGCAACTCTGTTGTTTGTGATGTGTGTAAATAACCTGGATGAAAATGTAGATGGGTGAGTTGGTAAGTTTGCAGATGATACGAAGATTGTTGGTGTTGTGGATAGCACAGAAGACTGGAAAAGAATACTATGGTATATAGATCAGATGCAGGTATGGGTGGAGAAATGGAAGGTGGAGTTTAAACCAGATAAATGTGGTGTTGTGCCTTGGTAGGCCAAATGCTAAGGACAAGGTCATCAGCAGTGTTGATGACCAGAGGAATTTTGGGATCCAATTTATAGCTCCCTGAAGTGGCTGAACAGGTTGGTAGAGTGGTTGAAAAGGTACATGGCATTCTTCCCCACATACTTTCTTTGACCCAAAAGTCGCGCTGGATTTTGTTCAGGCTATACCTGTCACCACTACTGACGTCACTACTGAATGAACTATCTGAAAAGCTGTTTGATTATCTGCATATTACTCACATTTCTAAAAGAAGATATATGAAGGCTATTTGGATATTTCATTGACAGATTAATAAAAGAAGATAAGAAAACCTGCTCATCATTATATCCTATTGGATTTTTTTTTTGGAAAGAAGATTTACGGTTCAAGTTTGACTGTTTAAATGGTTAATTACATATTTGACTGAGAAAAGAGGATAAAAGGATTTGTTCCTTTTATCTAATATTTGTTTGATGTATTTTTCGTTGTTTCTTAAATTACTAACTGTTAGTTTTTTTCCTACCAATAGGTTTTCTTTTTATATATCTGGGAGGGTTTAGTTACTATGATATTGCTAATTAATATTTTTTGTAAATTTAGTTTGTTTAAATATACTATTAACCTTTTTTTAATCTGTTTTATTATAGCGCCCCATAACCAAATTTAAAGTTTTCTTAGGGATTTAAAGCTAAACAAGATGGCGCTGGTTTTTCTCTCTAAGAGATTATATTATTTTGGTGCTTTTTCTGTTTAATACATGATGGAATGTAAACACTCTCCTTTGTCGAGACGTTACTGTCGTTCTTGCAAGGTAATTTTATTTTTTTTGTGTACTGGCTGGGAGGAGGGAGAGAGGAGACCGACAGAGTGGCCCATGGCTTTGTTCCCATCTTAGTTCGCTTGCCTTTTTTTCAGGCTTTTGGGAGGGTGGGTGGGTTTAGAGTTAGGAGTTTTTTCCCATGAGGTGGTTCTGGAGCATACGTGTTTTCTATATGGTTGTATTCTTCATCAATGCCATCTTTGATAATCCCGTATTGGTATGTGTTCTGCGCATGTATAAAGTAAATTGGAATAAAATTATAGTATGGCAGTTAAACGGATTAATGTAATAAGTTGGAATGTACGTGGTTGGAATCATCCTATTAAACGAAAAAAGACTTTTAAAATTATTAATCGATTCCAACCTGATATAATTTTTGCTCAGGAGACGTCTGTCAAGATGGGAGATCAAAATAGATTTTTTCGCTGGTGGAATGGAATACAGCTCCATGCTACTTCCCAGAGCAAAACTAAGGGCGTATCTATCTTTATTAAATCTAATATATTTACTCAAGAGGATATTGAATCAGATTCTAACGGTAGAATTTTAATTGTTAAAGGAGTGATTTGTAATAGAAAGGTTGTTTTGGTTAATTTGTATGGTCCTAATTTAGTTGATCCTTTCTTAAAAAAAAAAATTTTGCTTTACTACCAGATTTAAATGAGTATATGTTGATAATGGGTGGGGATTTTAACTGTTGTTTAAATCCTATGATTGACAAGAGCTGAACTAATCAGCAAATTCTAAACCGTTCTGCGTCAGTTATTTACTCCTTTTTGACGATTTTGGGTTGATCGAATTATGGAGGCATTTACACCCTGGTATCAGAGAATATTCCTTTTTTTCACATTTTTATAAAAAATATTCAAGGATTGATTATATTATAATTGATCCCCACCTTTTGCCTAATGTTTAAAACTGTGAATATGACGCTATTGCTATATCTGATCATGCGCCTTTGAGTTTGTCCTTTGAATTTGATGATGTCATTTTTGTCCGTCCACCATAGCGCATGTCTCAGACTTTATTGCAAAACTCTGATCTTATCAGTTTTATTGAAAGCCAGATAAAAGAATTTTTTCTTTTTAATGATATAGGAGGTATGTCTAAATTAATTATATGGGATACACTCAAAGCATTTTTATGTGGTCAGATTATTTCTTATTCAGCTAAACTTAAAAAACAGACTAAAGCAGAATTAAATAAACAAATTCAAAACAAATTAAAGATTTAGATAATATCTATGTGACTTCCCCTAATATTGACTTATTTAAAAAAAAGGTGGAACTTCAATCACAATATAACCTATTATTAACTCATCCAATTGAGGGTTATCTAATTAAGTTAAAGAGCCAATTTTATATGTTTGGAGATAAAAATAATAAACTACTTGCATCTCAATTAAAATCGGCTGGAGCCAAAAGGCAAATTTTGAAAATTCGTAGAAAGGATGGTACCCTGGCTTGGGAATATGAAGAAATTAATAAGATTTTTCAAGATTTTTATACTGACCTTTATAAATCTCAATGTCCAGTAGACGCTTCTGAAATGAATGCTTTTTTACAAAAGATTGCTTTTCCTAAAATTTCTGAGGATCAAAAAACTCTTGATGCCCAAATTACTGAATCCGAAATTCATAAAGCTATTTTTTCAATGCAATCTGGTAAGGCCCCAGGACTTGATGGTTATCCTGTAGAGTTTTATAAAAAAATTGGAAAATTGCTTTCTCCATATATGTTGGAGATGTTTAAAGATTTTTTTGTGAAAAGTGATTTACCCTCTACTTTTTATGAAGCTTCTATTTCTTTAATTCTCAAAACGGATAAAGATCCTACTGATTGTGCCTCATACAGACCTATTTCATTATTGAATGTTGATGCTAAAATTCTCTCAAAGATAATGGCCAATCAGTTAGAGAGTATTTTGGGTAAAATCATTTTTAAAGATCAAACAGGCTTTATAAAGGGTCGTTATTCTTTTTCAAATGTTCGGAGATTATTTAACATTATTTATTTGCCTTCTAAAACTCCACAATGCGTTATATCTTTGGATGCTGAAAAAGCATTTGATTGAGTCGAATGAAAATATTTATTTAATGTTTTAGAAAAATTTGGTTTTGGTATTAATTTTAATAATTGGTTTAAAATGATATATAAAGCTCCTATTGCTACTGTTGTCACTAATAACTGTAGGTCTCCTTTTTTTCAGATATCACAGGGGACAAGACAAGGTTGTCCATTAAGTCCTTTGTTATTTAACTTAATATTAGAATCCCTTGCTATTGCTCCTTGTGAAGCCAAAAATATTCATGGGATTTTTGTGAATGAGACCATGCACAAGATCTCTCTTTATGCTGATGATTTATTGATATATATATATATAAGTTATCTAAGTTATGGGTTTGTTTTATATATGTAGGTGTTATAATTACTAAAAAAAAAGGATCTTTATAAAGCCAATTTTCCTCCTTTAGTGGACTCTATGAAGTATTCATTTAGTAGATGGAGCCCACTTACATTTTCACTTATTGGTCGTATTCATGTAGTTAAAATGATGATTTTATCCAAATTTTTATATTTATTTCAGAATATTCCTGTTTTTTTGACTAAAGTTTTTTGATCAGATTGATTCTATGATTCTATCTTTTATTTGGGATAATAAAAGACCAAGAATTGGTAAATGTCATTTGCAAAAGTTGAAAAAGTATGGAGGTCTCACTTTACCTAATCTAAAAATGTATTATCAGGCTGTTAATTTGTGGTATATGTCCTTTTGGTTATATTGGGGTGATGGGAATGATCATTGAATTTGCGTAGACCTGGAACTGAGAGCTGTGAAGCAGTTTTATCTAACTTCGTTATTAGGAGTTGCTTTACCTATACAATTAGCTAAAGTTGCTAATTTAAACCTATATCCTGTGGTTAAGCACTCTTTACAAATTTGGCTCCCATTCCGCAATTTTTTTAATCTTAAAATATTTAAACTTTGTAGTATAATTTATTGTAATTACTTTTTTAAACCATCTTAGAGTGATCGAATTTTTTTACTTTGGAAAAATAAAGGTATTAATTATTTTTTGAATTTATTTAAAGAAGGCAGATTGATGTCTTTTGAACAATTAGTCGATAAGTATTCTCTCATATTCACACTTTTTACAATATCTTCAAGTTAGACATTTTTTACAAAAATATTGAAGTAATTTTCCTTACATATTGGAGACTGACTTGTTAGATAATATTATGAATATGAACCCCTCGATGAAAGGTTCTATTGGAAGAATTTATAATTTATTATTACAATGGGATAAGCATCCTTTACTTAAGATTAAACAGGATTGGAAGAAGGAACTCAATTTGACTTTTATATGGGAGGATTGGACGCGGATTCTGAAGCTGGTTAACTCTTCTTCGATCTGTGCTAGTCATTCACTGATTCAATTTAAAATTGTACATTGTTACCATTTGACGAAGGAGAGACTTTCTAAAATATTTCCCAATGTTGACAAGTATTGTGATAGATGTGAAACTGAGATAGCTACACTGACACATATGTTCTGGTCATGTTCTATATTAAAACAGTTTTGGAAGTCATTCTTTTCGACAATTTCTAAAGCACTCAGAATCAACTTACAACCTAATAAATTGACTGTGCTTAGAACATAGAATAGTACAGCACAGTACAGGCCCTTTGGCCCACAATGTTGTGCCAACCCTTAAACCCTGCCTCCCATATATATCCCCCCACCTTAAATTCCTTCATATACCTGTCTAGTAGTCTCTTAAATTTCACTAGCGTATCTACCTCCACCACAGACTCAGGCAGTGCATTCCATGCACCAACCACTCTCTGAGTAAAAAACCTTCCTCTAATATCCCCCTTGAACTTCACACCCTTTACCTTAAAGCCATCTCCTCTTGTACTGAGCAGTGGTGCCCTGGGGAAGAGGCGCTGGCTGTCCACTCTATCTATTCCTCTTAATATCTTGTATACCTTAAAAAAAAAGGGAAATCTCTAAAATCCGTAGCACTATAATACTACAGGACTGACATTACATGAATTGTATGTGCTAGCATCGTCACTCTAATGAGAATTGTAAAAAATACAATGATAAACAGTATTGCAGCATAAAGGGTTTGGGGACTTATTCTTTAGATTGTGGAGCTATCTTAACAGACTGGTTGTCCAAAGATATGCATTGAAAAATCTCCAAGTAGAACATGTTGAAATGTTTTGTTTGTAGGGGTATGTAGGATGAGGGAGTGAAAATATTCAGCAAAGCAGGAATGGAAAACTGGCAAGAGCAGCTGGTATAGGGAGCTGAAAACATGGTCAACAAGAGAGAGAATGTACAGGCTATGATCAAGGTCAAAGAAGAAACCTTAAAACCAAGAAGCAAAATATAGGTGAGGCTTTATCAAGGATGCCTTGACAACAGTTGATCAAACGGCTGCATCCACCATTAAGAAGTTTCACCATCCAGACCATGCCTTCTGCTCAATTCCACCATCAGAGAGCAGGTACAGGAGGCTGATGACAAACATTTGATGTTCTAGGAACAGCTGCTTCTCTTTGCCCTCAGATTTCTTCAAGGCCCATGAACCTAAGAAAACTGCCTCACTATTTTGCTCAATTTTTGCACTATTTATGTATATTTTCTATATAATCCTTACTGTATTTTAAAGGAACATTTTTACATGTTGCACTGTCCTGCTGCCACAAAACAAAAATAAATCATAATGTATGTCACTGAAAATAAACCTGATCCCGATTCTGAACTTACTTGTACAATGGACAGAAAATTGCTCCTTATTTAAAATTCTGACTGTTCAAAGGAATATCCCAATTCTAATTAAAATGGACACAAGCATAAAGCTGTCTGTAAGTTGTAACTACTCAGTATCAAATTTGTCTGTTTCACATAGTCAAAGTAGGATATATAAATGACATGATGCAGTAGAGGATGATTGTACTGCATGGAATTTATTGCAAGAAATACTGTGAGGACATTGTTGATTGAATACCTGATGCAATACTTGACATTAACTGATCTGAGAGAGTCTGATTTTGCACCGTAGAAGTGAAGTGATCCACTTTCCAAATTAAATAACGTAAAATACATTATGGAATTATAAAGTGTTATTGGGACCAATAAAGGCTCTTCAGATTTTATTTATTCATTTATTTGTTGCCATAGGGCATGGAATAGGCCCTTCTGGTCCTTTGAGTGCTCCATCCAGCAACCCCCTGATATTAAGCTTAATCACTGGACAATTCACAATGATCAATTAGTCCATCTACCGGTATGTCTTTGGACTGTGGGAGGAAACCGGAGCACCCAGTGGTGACCGGGAAAACGTACTAACATCTTACAGGCAGCGTCAGGAATTGAACCTGGGTTGCTAGTATTGTAAAGCGTTATGCTAACCACTGCACTACTGTGCCACCCCTTTTTGTCCATCGAGCAAATTCCCATCCTTCTTTACCTAGGCTTATCTACATATCCTTCTGCTCTTTTCACCTTATTTGCTTACCTGGATTCATATAAGTGCAACAACTCCTTGTTGCGGTAGTGAACAGCACTTTCTAGCTTCTCTCTGACTGAAGAAATTTCTTGAGCTCAATATGTATCATTAATCACAATCTTGTTGTATTAAAAGAGAAAATCCTCTATTCCTTTGGCATCTGGATATCTATGTGGTTTCCAATCAATGAAATAATTTTGAAATACAGCCAGCGTTGTAATCCAGGAAATACAATAGCAAATTTGTACACAGCAAGTTTTAAAAAAAACAATGGACCTGGATTGGTACCCAGGGTGGTATTATAGGTCTATCATGTGTTGAGAGACTAAAAAGTTTAGGCCTCCACTCTTTGGAGATTAGACCAAGACATAGATTTTCTGAGGTGATTGGACTAATAATTAAAATTTACAGATTCAAAATCACTGGCAAAAAGCAATTGATTGAGGATGTGAAGAGAATATTTTTCAGCAAATTGCTGTCATCTGGAAGATGGGGTGTTATGCATGGTGGCTTGTTGAAGGAGCTGGCATAGACATGCTGAACTGAATGGCTCTCCTCCTCTGTCTTTAAGTTTCAATAACCTCCTGATTGTCATGAATGTTTTACAAATCAAACATTAAGAGAACTTTTGAAAAAAACTCTCTCCACCCACTTGAAGAAGTCACTCAGGACCTTTGCCAATCAAAAGTGGCTCCACGATAGTACTAGAATACCAAAGTCTAGAAATCTGGGATCCATGGTTTCAAATCCCAACATGATGGGAGAGCGATTTAAATTCAATTAATCGAATTATGGAGAATTAACAGAACTGGCAATTATGAAACAACCAGGTTGTTGAAAAAGGAACATCTGATTCATTATTATCTCTCAGGAAGGCAATTTGCTATTCTTAGCTGTTTGATAGCAAGCCCACATCAATGTTGTTTTATCTAAACTGTCTTGTGAAATGGTTTGGCAAAGCATTCAATTTAGAAGGCAATTTTGGATGAATAGTAAATGCTTGTCTTCTAGCAATGGCCACATTCCAAGGAAGAAAGATAAAATCTGAATAAGCAGCCTTCCTTATAGCACTGTGGGAAAAGGGGAGTATTAAGCCAACCCTAAAAGTTACCTTAAACTGAAGAGTTTAATTTTAATTCAATTAAATGAGTCGATCTGGATTTACTAGTGGCTTTGATAGAATTAGCATTCATTAAATTAGACTCAGGTATTTTTACAGGGGACTACCATTGGTCCACAAGTCTTTTCTCCTGTGCATAGGGCTCAGTTCTTTCAAATGGTAGCCCCTTTGTACAATGCATAAAGGGCAACTAATACCAAGTGCCAAGTTAGGAGAAAACATCAGAAAATGTGCTGTAAACTCTCCAATTTCTTTTATCATCTCTCAAATGTCTTTTTATTTTTGTAGTGCTGGTGAGGAGACTTGTTTGTTGAAACCAAACTGCTTGATGAATGGTGGAGTTCAATGGACTGGCCTCAGATTCAATCCAACCCGCTGGGTCAGGACACCTATTTAGTGCCCACAGCTACACTATACAAAGGAAGTTTAGCCACTTGAAATGGTTCTGGTTGACTTTGGTTTTGGAGCTTGCTGATGCTTCCTGGGATATTTAATATACCACACATGGTCAGACTGCATAATCCAATGTTCACTTTGTGCAGCCCAACGGTAGGTCAAATAAAAATCCTAATCAAGGTATTCGGAAGCATGTGGGGCCAATTAAAAAGCCTTCAGTGGGGACATATGGACTAATACAATTATTAGATTCAATCACCTTATAGTGAAATATAGGTTTGATTTCAGTCTTTACATCTGATTTATCATTTATTTCTATCAGTGAGTTACAATTTCCTTACTGTTGGAAAATTGCAAAGGGATTATCTGATAAAGGCTTCATTACTCATTAAGATGAAAGAGCTTCACATTATTGCAGTGGTTGATTAAACAACAGCACATTTGACTGTAGAAGTGTCTTCAAATTTAGTAAGGAATTCTTTATGATCAGTGGACATACCGTAGGTCAGTTTCTTAATTGCATGCGGACACTATCTAGTAATGTCATTACCTAATGTTATTAGAGCTCTCTGTGGCCTTACTAATGCTGATATTTTTATTACCTTTATTCATCATTCTTGACCAATTTCAGTATTTTAGCCTGAAAGACAAAGTACTGAAAGAGTATACTGGCCTCTGATAAAAAAATTTAGAATTGCCTATTTTGGAAATGATTTGCAATAGAAATATAATCAAAAATACATACTGATGAGCAATAGATCCTGAGGAATAAGATTGAATTGCAGAGCAGTGCAAGTCCTGCCATGTCTATAAATGGCACCATTTAGGATTCTTTTTCCATTTTTGCATTCACTTGTAAAAAATTGCAGTTCACTATTTTTCTTGTACTGTATACTACATCAAAGTACTTTTGCTTGCTGTTGCTGGGCTGAAAGACTTCTGAATTTAACACTTGAATGACAACTACCTTGTCCCTCATGTTGACATTTCGTAAAACATTTCACATTGCAATGCCATTAAAAATCTGAGTGATGATAAAGGCCACACAAATGTGAAGTTGTTTGCTCACCTGTGAATTACAGAGAAATAACATGCATTTACTGATTAAAACATGAAATTGCTTGTAGATTTAATCATACATAATAAATTAGAAATACATTGATGAAACTGTATTTTGCAAACTTTCTTTTAATGTCACACATTTGATTAACATTTGCTTGTAGCATATAATTAAAATCTCATGTTTAATGTTCAAAGTGCATACTCTGATTAGGAAAATAGTTTCCTGATGATAATAGTGATGGATAACCAAAGGTATTGTGTTGTATTCTCTGCAGTAAGAGTGCCTGACTATAATGAACATTAATGTGACAGGTAAATAATGCTAGCAGTGTGCAGTTTGTGGCATATTTTAGGAACTGGGGGAAAAATATTATTTTCCTTACAAACCTGTTTTTGTGAAGACCAAACTTTTATAAATGCTCTGAATGTGGACTGTGAGTTGTAAGAAATAGCAGTGTGATAGCTAGGAGTTAGTAAGTGCATTTATCCAAAGAGTTAGCCTTGATGTTGTTAAGAAATAAAAGCTCTTTTTGTCTGAATTTTGTCTGAAGGAGCACTGAGCAATACTGCCATTTACGAGTTGTTTGTATATATGTGGACTTGGCTTGGTTCAACAACATAAAGCAGAGGCTCATAAGTTTAAAATATTTTATTTCCCATTTAAAGAAGTAATTCCATGAAAATCAGCTAGACACAGGTACCAGGCAGGAAAGGGAAAGAAAGCAGAAGAACTGTTTGCTTAGATCAGCAGGGGAAGAAGAATGTGAGAATAATATTAGATCAAAGGGAATTCTGCAGTTTCTATTGGCAGAAGCTCTGGAGTTTTACCTCAGAGTGGGGCCTTTCATCCACTGAGGTGCTGTATCAGATTAGAGCAGGGGTTTGCAACCTTTGTTTTGCTATGGATTAATACCATTGAGCAAAGGGTCTGTGGACCTCATGTTGGGAATCCTTGGATTACAGCCTAAGATCAGGAAATATTTATTAGAGTCAGCCACAGAGTTATTGCAATTATGAGAGTTGATATGGTCAATTAGCAGGACTGAATTAGTGAATGAAATAATTTCATTCTCAGCCCTAGGCTTTTGAATATCTTCTCATATGGACCCTCCTGTTCTGATTGGGTTTCATGATTGATCTCTCCAACCATCCACCTCACAAATAAATTTTCTGTTTTATTGATTCAAATATCTCATTACCTCATAGTGAATACGTTCAAAGATGTTTCTGTACACTCTCTGTTGGACTTGATTAATGTAGTGGGCTAAAAGTCATTAGAGACTCTAGGACTGCCTCTGTGTGGGCAGTTCCACCCTCCAGTGTCTGCATTCAGAGAAAGAGAAAAGGCCCAAATTTTTCCAAAGGTAAAATGATGGAACTGTGCATCAGGCCTGTAGGCATTCGCATTGATTTGGAATATAAAGATACTACCTGAGCCATTTGTTTTATAAACTCTGATGCAATTTTCTGAGGAAAGGCTCATTTTATCAGTCAATTGCTGCAATAGGTAGGGATAGCCCTGGAGTACATCTGCAACTACATGGGATAGATATTGCTCTGCTTCTAACATGTAGTTCTATTGATGTCCATAGGGCAAAATTTGAGAAGCTGGGAACAATGCACAGCTGCCACCATATTGTGTGTTTGGTACATATAAAACCACTAAGTCATAAAACTTATCCACTTGATTGTGTTACAATCCAGCAACAATGAATATATAACTGAGACAGTTTTTTTTATAACAAAAAAGAACATTTATTAAACACTGCTAAAAAAAAACCCCAAAAGTAAACAAACAACTAACTTAACCGGAAGTTGGCTGCTATACGGCAGCTCGAACAGTTCTTAAAGCGATAATGCAAAAACAGTTTTTAAAATTAGTGTTGCAAAAAGTCCAAAATGATTTGCACAGTCACTTAGGAGAGACTTTCCTTGCAGAAATAAAATTCTCTTTAGCGACGTTACTGCTGATCCTAGCTGAAGTATGCCTTGCCCGGAGGATTTATGGTGAAGGAAATAGAACGGCTTAAAGCACTGACCTTTTCCTTGGCGAAACTCTGCATCCAACTCTTTCTGCTCTTTTGGCAAAGCAGGAGTTATCTTGAACACAAGTTACTAATTCCTTGTACGAAGATTAAATTAAGGTTGAACCAGTTTTACCGCCGACATCAACTTTCCTCTGTCCTTCAGTTTCCCGAACTTTGATAAATCTTCACTGTCCGACTGGACTGAACTCGCAGTATTGTGGCAAAACTGCTGGCAATGACCTTTGAGACTTAAGGCAGAAAGTAAAACTCCACTTTAAGACAAAACTGTGTCATAACATCGAATACGCAGCAGAACAGAGTCACTGAACGAATTCAATCACGAACTGCCCTGCGTCACAGGGAGGGGTTCTCCTTTTATACCGTTGAAAAAACTATCACATGACCTCTCACTAGTGGGAAAATTACGTCACTCCACCATCACAAGACCATTACATCATGCCCAACATAGCCTCAATTACATCATGGTCATGTGACAGGCACAAGATACCCACGGGTACATAACAATTGACAAGAGTGTTAACAAACAAACATTAACACAAAGCCACAGGGAGAAGTAACAAAGTCAGCAAATCACCAAAACTTGGCCAGATCACAGAAAAACTTTGTCAGATCAGAGTTACTGGAAATATCTTAGAGCAGGAAAGATAGGAACAGAAACAGAGAAGTTTGTTTAGCAAGCCAGTGTGAGAGTTTGACATTCTGGCAGCTGAAGCAGAGTAACTTAGGAAGTCAGCATCTGGAGAAATTTTGTAGGTTGAAGATGTGAGATCAGAAGTGGAAAGGGTGAACGATTTCAAGTTCTTGGGTGTCAATATCTCTGAGGGCCTAAATTGGATGCAACATATTGATGCAGCTATAAAGAAGGCAAGACAGCAGCTATATTTCATTAGGAGTTTGAGGAAAGTTGGTTTCTCAACTAAAATATTCAAAAATTCCCACAAATGTACTGTGGAGAGCATTCTGACTGGCTGCATCACCATCTGGTATGGGGGGGGGGAACTACTGCACAAGATCAAAATAAATTGCAGAAATTTGTAAAATTAGTCAGCTCCATCATGGGTACTAGCCTCCGTAGAATCTAAGACATATTCAAGGAGTGGTGCTTTAAGAAGGTGGTGTCCATCATTAAGGACTCCCACCACCCACGACATGCCCTCTTCACACTGTTACCATTGGAAGGTGGTACGGAAGCCTAAAGGCACACACTCAGTCATTCAGGAGCAGCTTCCTTCCCTCTGCTATCCCATTCCTAAATGGAAATTGAACTCATGAACTTGCAGTACTTATTTTAACTTAACTATTTAGTATATATATATATATATATATATATACATACTTACAGTAATTTAGCCTTTTTCTCTATATTTATTTATCATTGTACCGCTGGTGTAAAGTTAACATACTTCACCACATATGCCAATGATTTTAAATCTGATTCTGATTCATTAACTTTCCTGGAAGAGAAAAAAAGCAATAAATTCAACAGCAAATAGAAATAAGAACTTTGCAGATGTTGGAAATCTGAAATTACAATAGAAAAAAAACCAGAAACACAGCATGACTGACGATGTGTCTTTGAGCTGAGCTACTAACTCTGCTTCTCCTTCCACCGATGCTGCCTAACCTGCTGAATATTTCCAGTGTTTTCTGTTTTCAGTTCAGTTATCCAACACTTGAAGATTCTTGATTTTCATTTATTATTAGATTTGCCGGTGATAATAAAATGGTTAGGGCTAAAATTTAGGCAGCAGAACTTAGTCTGGAAAATTCTGAGATAGAAATAAGATGTAACCCATTTAAAGAAGATTAGCTTTATTAGTCACTTATACATTGAAACACTGAAACATACATTAAAACGCGTTGTTTGCATTAATGACCAACACAGTCTGAGAATGTGCTGTGGGCAGACTGCAGACATTGCCATGCTTCCAGCATCAACGTAGCATGCCCACAATTTATTCATCCTAACTCGTGCATCCTTGAAATTTGGGAGGAAACTGGAGCACCCAGAGGAAACCAATGCGATTACATGGAGAATGTACAAACACCTAACTGCAGCTAGCACTCTAAAGCATTATGCTAACCTCTACCTAAAAATACAGAATTTCCCAAAAGAGCATTTGAAATGGAATAGGGATGGTTTACCAGAAATATGCACAAAAGTGGGCTGTGCATAAATGAATGGGGTTGCTGACATTTTCTGCGCATCATTTACAGAAGGATGTCAAATTATAATAATGATTAAAATGATAAATAACTCTTTTTTCTTAAGGTAAACAGAACATACCTTCTCTTTAAAGGAGTGGAGTTCCGAATGAGGGATGGGGGAGACAGAACCCAAGAGTTAGATCCATATGATATGGAAATCACTTCTTTATACAATGGTTAATGGGACTCTGAAAATTTCAGCCTCAAAAACAGCTACTGAGTTCAAATTCAAATGTAACTGCCAATGCTAAATGAAGGCTTTTGTTCATTAACATAATTAATCAATTGGGAAACACATTTGGGATGCTGCCATACAAACTGATGCGACTGAAGAGGAGCTGATTAGCTTCCGGTCAGGTGTCTGACAGTTCATTGGGTGTACAGGTCATGAAAGTACCAGCACACTCCCCTCCATGGAAATGCTTTTAACTTAATCCCACAAACATCTTCTTCAGTTGGCACAGGGCAGTATCCCAGAGCAAAAACTTGTAATAGGTCATGAATGTCATCTGTGCAAACTCAAAGAGAATGGAGCAACCTCCCAGTAGAGAGCTGAGTGCCACACAGGTGATACTGCATATAATCCAAGGAGAACTGGACCCATTTACTGAGTAAGTTTGTGAAACAGCAAGTCTTTTGACCACTGAAGTTTGGACCCAAATGTTACGCTTTTCTTTAATTGAAATTCTATTTTGATATTAATAATTCCAAAGACTTGCGCCATTGAAATGTATTTTCAGTTAGAGAAAATCAAACCTTCATTGAGCAGAGATAAATGATACAGAAATCACAGCTACTGGCATTGCTGCAGACCCTGTTATTCTTTAATGAAATACTGCCAGACTTCTTTCACCATGAAGACACTCGTTGAATGAGTATTTAGACAGTTAAATGTGGGTGAAAGCTTGAGGACACTTCATAGACTTAAGAACATGCTTTGAGCTTCCGATCTCCTGTTGTCCGAGGAAGGTTCCTTTTAAATTCTGGGGGACAAAATTAAAAGAATCATGATGTTCTCCCAGTTCTACTGGGAATGTTTCGTATCAGTTAAAGCACGGAGCTTTCACCTCTAGTTTATGTTGGGGTGGGACTGGGTGTGGTCGGGAAGTGGGCATTGTGTCAATAGTGATATTACCAAGTGCAAGTTTAATAGAGCAAGCCAACATAAACACATGGAAATGCCTGATCCGGTTATCTGAAAAGTGATATTTAATGTATAAATGATTTCTGGAATGATTAGTTCTGGGTTAAAGATGACCAAAAGTATAGCCAAAACAAAAGATCTTATTGGAGGAGGTATAGATGGAGAAGCAGAACATTTAGAGAAGTTTCCAGAATTAAAGGCCTTGACTCCTAAAGATATAGTAAGGGGCAGTAAATTAGATTATTTATTAGAGACTTGAATTAGAGTAGAGCCAAATTTTTAGTATGTTCGCTGACCAATGGAATTAAAAAAAAATAAACAAACTTAATTTGTCTAATACTTTTTATAATGTCAAAATTTACAAGAAATGTTTTATGGGCTATGTAGCCTTTGAAGCATGCTAGTTTATGTGGGAAAGACAAATAGCTGGGGAAGGGCAAAGCAATAATGGAGTTTGTGTGCATCAATTAGAATTTTAATTTTAAGGATTTGCTGGACCGGGAACCAATAACAATCACTGAGTACGTAGAAATGTGAAGTTTTAAGGAATTTATGTTCCTCAGTTCTTTCCTGTGAATGATACACATGAAGGCAAAATTTTGAAATGGTTAGGGATTTATAAGGGTTTGTAAAACTAGGCTTTACTTATGCATTCAGCTGGATCAAAAACTAAGTGTTGTTTTCAGAAAGCATCCAACAAGTAGGTAATCCAAGTGTGTTCATTGTGTGAGGATTATCTTAATTAATCTGATTAATTCTGCAGGAGCTGAGGAGATCAGTGATCCCCAGGTTAGGCATCCTTCCTTGCATAACAAGGTTTCCAGGTCCTCGATCAGAGGTCTGTATAGCCGGGAGTTATAAGGGAAGGGGAGCCCTGGGATGTCAGGGTTGGAAGTCTTTGCAGATCTGGAAGATGAGGAATGAAGGTCAAACTCATGATCAGAGATTACAGAGGTCACACCGGCGACTGAAGAGTGCTGGGGTCAATATCCAAAGACTGGAGGGCGAAGCCGAAGGTCAACACTCAGAGCTTGGTGAGTCTGGAGTTAGAAGCCCAAAGGCGGCAAGTCCAGAGGTATATTCCCAAAGTTTGAAGCCCCTGGGTAGGCTTGACTGGAGGTCAGAGGCCCAATGTTTGCAAGGTTTTTTCATCCGGGCCAGGGAACTGGAGTTTAGAGGCCGGATGCCTGTGAGTTCGAGAGTCCAGAGCCAAGGACTGGAGGTGGCATGTCCCGGGGTTTGAGGCCTGTCAGTGTGTGTGAGTGGGAGGGGTGAAAAGGGGCTTGTTTTGCTGTTATTGACTTGTTTTATTTTGTTGTTGTTTTCACTGCTTGTGTTGTTCTGCTGAATGTTGTGGGTGTGTTATGTTGGCACTGGAATGCATGGCAACACTTGCTGGTCAAGGTAGTACTGAGCTGCGGCCTCTGTCAGAGGACTTAGTTGTTTTTTAGATCCATAGTTAACTGTCGGCTAACTATTACTTGGATTGCACTACCTGTATGTATAATCTATATTTTCATTTATATTTATCATTATTATTGTTATGAGCAGAGAGACAACATCTGCCGGAAGTAAATTCCTTGTATGTGCATAGGTACTTGGCGATTAAAGTCTGATTCTGAATCTGATTCTGATAGGAATGGTTTTGGGGTCAGAGATGGCAGTGAGGAGTCAGGTTAGAGTTTAGAGACAGGGACGTGGGGCAGTTAGAGATCAGGCCAGAGTCTAGCCTCCACTCTACACTCCACATTCAAAGGCCAGACACGGATGTGCAACAAAGGATATTTGTGGACTGACAAGTGCTGTAGATGAAGACCAGCTTGCATGAGGGCTGGTGCTTGCCCCCTCACCAAGTTGACGAGTTCTGCCATAATCAGTGGGTTCCGGGATTGGAGCTTGGTGCAGGCAGGAGGTACAAGGGCATGTGACCCCCTGGGCCAATAAGTTGCTAAGTCCAGAGTTCAAAGTCCTGTTATCAGTGAGTCCTAGGGTTGACACCAAAGTTCAGGTGTCGAGGCCCTGTGGCCAAAGCCCTGGGTCTGTGGGTCTGCAAGACCACTGAGGAAATTGGAGACCTGATGTCTGTGATTCTACGAGACTGTTGGAGGCAGGAAGCGGCTGTCCTGGGGTTGGATGACTCTCTGTGTGTTGTCCAATAAATTGTTGTTCAGAATGGATTAAACTGTTTATGTCAGTTAAAATTTGATTATTTTGATAATATTAAGCAATAGGTAGTATGCTTCTTCTGGCACCCAGGCACTAGAGGGCCTAAAAGGTAGTTAAGTTCCCTGGTCCTGATGGGATGCATCCCAGGGTGCTGAGGGAATTGGTGGACGTTATAGTAGACACGCTGGTAATCATTTACCAAAATTCTCTGGACGCTGGGCAGGTCCCGGGGGATTGGAAGACAGCAAATGTCACGCTACTTTTTAAAAAAAGGATGTAGGCAAAAGACGGGCAACTATCGGCCAGTTAGCCTAACATCTGTAGTCGGGAAAATGCTTGAAGCTGTCATTAAGGAAGAAATAGTGAAACATTTAGAAAGGAGTGGTTCCATTAGACAGACACAGCATGGATTCAGAAAGGGCAGGTCCTGTTTGACAAACTTACTGGAGTTCTTTGAGGACATAATGAGTGCAGCGGATAGAGGGGAACAGGTGGATGTCGTATACTTGGATTTCCAGAAGGTGTTCGATTAGGTATCACACAAGACTTCTAAATAAGATAGAGATGCATGGAGTTGGAGGTAGTGTATTGGCATGGATAGTGGATTGGTTAATGAATAGAAGGCAGGCAGTTGGTATAAATGGGTGTTTCTCCGGTTGGTAGTCAGTGGTGAGTGGGGTGCTGCAGAGGTCGGTGCTGGGCCCGCAGCTGTTTACCATTTACATTGATGATTTGGAAGAGGCGACTGAGTGTAGCGTAGCAAAATTTTCTGATGACACTAAACTGAGTGGAAAAGAAAATTGTACAGAGGATGTGGAGAGAGATATAGATAGGTTAAGTGAGATGGGCCAAGGTCTGGCAGATGGAATGCAACGTTGGTAAATGCGAGACCATCCACTTTGGAAGGAATAATAGAGAGCCGATTATTATTTAAATAGTGAAAGATTGCAACATGCTGTTGTGTAGAGGGACTTGGGAGTGTTTGTGCATGAATTGCAAAATGTTGGCTTGCAGGTACAACAGGTTATTAAGAAGGCAAATGGAATGTTGGCCTTCATTGCTAGAGGGTTTGAATTCAAGAGCAGGGAGGTCATCCTGCAACTGTTTAGGGTACTGGTGAGGCTGCACCTGGAGTACTGTGTGCAGTTCTGGTCTCCGTACTTGAGGAAGGATATACTGGATTTGGAGGCACTGCAGAGGAGGTTCAGCAGGTTGATTCCAGAGATGAAGGGGTTAACTTATGAGGAGAAATTGAGTCACCTGGGACTATACTGTCTGGAGTTCAGAAGAATAAGAGAGGATCTTATAGAAGCATACAAAATTTTGAAAGGGATAGATAATATAGAAGTAGGAAAGTTGTTTCCATTGGTAGGTGAGACTAGAACTAGGGGACATTGCCTCAAGATTCAGGGGAGAAAATTTAGGATGGAGATGAGGAGAAACTGTTCTTCCCAGAGAGTGGTGAATCTGTGGAATTCTCTGTCCAGGGAAGCAGTTGAGGCTTCTTCACTAAATATATCTAAGATACAGTTAGATGGATTTTTACATAGTAAGGGAATCAAGGGTTATGGGGAAAGGGCAGGTAGATGGAGCTGAGTTTACAGACAGATCAGCCATGATCTTATTGAATGGTGGGGTGGGCTTGATGGGCCAGATGGCCTACTCCTGCTTATTTCTTATGTTCTTACATCATATGCAAGTATATATTCATTTGGGTTGTGCAAATATTCTTGGTTTTTGCATCGGTGCATACAAGCAGCAAAGCATTTCCATAGATTCTTGGCCCAGCTGAAAGTAATCTCTGCATGTCATAAAGAGATTCTCTCAATTTATGCAACACCTGGGGTTCATTGTACAGTTTGAGGAGAACTTATTCTAACAATTGAGGCAAACTTTGGAAGCCACTACTTTAAATTGCTGCCACTGTCCTCAATGTCGATGTTGATGTCAATGTCATGTTCAGACGTAGTTGTGTTAGAGAGGGAATTACAAGTTAGGATAGGGGTTAGGGTAAGGATGAGGGGGGAGTTAGAGTTCAGGGGTAGTAAATGAAGAATCTGGGCAGGAGTTTGAATCCAGGTTGAAGGTGCTCCCTAGTCAAAAGTCAGCAATCTTGGAAGTTGTGTCGCAGGCCAGCAAACCCCAGGTTGGAGCCCGATCCTGGGTAGAAAGTCCTTATGGGTGGTGAGTCCTGGGTACAGGTGGGAGTCTCAAGGGCCAGTGAGCCCCCATGTCACTGAGTCAGAAGTACGTGGGAGGCTGGAAGTGAAAGTCAGAATGTCAAATCCAGCGAAGTCCAGAGGGCAAAGCAAAGATCGAAGCCTGAAGGTTGAGGCCTGAGTGAGTCATGAGCATCCTGGTCATTGGCGTTGGAGGTCTGTTTCAGTATGGCCTCAAGGCCTCAAGGGAGGGAGGGAGGGGGAGAGGGAGGGGGAGAGGGAGAGAGGGAGAGAGAGAGAGAGAGAGAGAGAGAGAGAGAGAGAGAGAGAGAGAGAGAGAGAGAGAGAGAGAGAGTCAGTGGGAGGGATAGGAATGAGGAAGGATAACAGGATGAATATTGTTGAGTCACAGAATCATACAGCACAGAAATAGGCTCTTTATCCCAACTGGTCCATGGCAGCTACGATTTCAATTTAACATAGTGTCAATTGCCCATATTTAGTCTAAATCCCTCTAAAATGTTCCTATCTATGTACCTTTTAAATATTGTACCTGCCTCAACCACTTCCTCTGACAGCTCATTCTATATACTGACCATCATCTGGGTGTAAATGTTTCTCCTCAGATTTCTATTAAATCACTTCCCTCTCTCCTTAAGCTTATGCCCTCTAGTTCTTGATGTCAAACAATGGGAATAAAGTAAGTGTACATTGACCCTCTCTATGCTTCTCAAGATTTTTTATGCCTTGTAAGTTCACGTCTATTTCTTCTATGCTCAAAGGAAGGAATTCGAACCTACTCAAGTTCTCTCAGTATAACTTGGTCCCTTGAATCCCAGCAACATCCTTGTAAATCTCTCTGCATTCTTTCCAGCTTAGTAGCAGCTTTCTTGTAGCAGTGATGACCAAACTTGAACGTAATATTCCAGATGTGGCCTCAACAAAGTCTTCTATAAACTGCAACTATAAGTGTCACGCTGGACAATACCATTAAAGTTAGAGACCACATCAAGAAAACCTGCTTACACAATGTTATAATTGGATTGTATATACATTATACTTGGGACAAGGACTGGAGGCCCATAGGTGGACTGGCCTGGTGTTGGAAGCCTGACTAGTTGCATGGGTGGGTGGGGCAGTGGGAGGAATGGGAAAGGATGCAATTGGGTCACAGAGTACACAAGTACACCATACTTCAGTTATCTAACAATCTTGATAATCAAAGACCGGAGTATTGCATACAATTTTGTCTTTTTAAGAGGGATATACTTGACAATATGGACAGTTCAAGAAATATTGACTATGCTGATTCCTGGGATGAAAGGTTATCTTATGAGAAGCAGTCGAGTAGATTTTTACTATGAACACTAGAATTTAGGAGAATAGAGGTGATTTTCTTGAAGCATTTTCGTTTTAATGGATGATTAACAAGGTGAATACTAAAATATATCCCCTCAAGGGGTACCTAGAATGAAAGAGCATGTTTTCAAAATAAGGGTTCACCCAGTTGAGGCAGATAAATAGACAGATTTCATAAGAATAGGAGAGAATCATTGGTTACAGAGAAAGGTAGTTTAGTGTAACTAAGGGCAATATGAGATTATCTTCAATAGCATTGAATGGGTGAATAGGATTGAGGAGCCAAGTGACAGCTTTGCTCCTATTTAATATAGCAGTCATTCTCTAGAACTCACTCCACTACTGTGTTCTTGAAACTGTTTATTAATCAAGGCTAGGACAGGACATTTTTTGTCGATGGCAACCTTCAAGGTATTACTAGTCTAGGACTTGGTATTGGCATTGCAATGCATTGGAGAAATAGCTTGATTTCTTTTGGTTTTGAAATAGCCAATGCTGGACTCCTTGATGCTCTTAATGTTGATTTGTGATATTTCAGCGGAAAATGTGGCAAGGTATTGTTGTATTTGAGCCCAGACTACTTTTATATCTGAGCTGTTATTTGTTGTGGCCTATCTTCATTTGTGAACAGCAGGTTAATTGGAAATAATTGGAACTGGATATTTGCCAAGAGAGTTCTCCTCCATGATCCTGGCCATAGTTTACATACCACCATTGGCCGTCTGTAATCAGATACTTGAGATACTGGTGACACACACAAAATGCTGGTGGAACGCAGCAGGCCAGGCAGCATCTATAAGGAGAAGAGGAAATCTGCAGATGCTGGAAATTCAAGCAACACACACAAAATGCTGGTGGAGCTCCCTATAGATGCTGCCTGACCTGCTACGTTCCACCAGCATTTTGTGTGTGTTGCTTGAATTTCCAGCATCTGCAGATTTCCTCGTGTTTACTTGAGATACTACACGCTGCAGTCACCAAAAAAGAAAGAGTCATCTCTGATGTGTTTCAAATGGTAGTCAGGGACTTAAACTAGGCTTGTTTGAAGAAGTTGCTGTTCAATTACCAGCAGTATATAACCTGTAGCACCAGAAGCCCCAACACACTAGACCACTGCTATACTACATTAAGGAATGAATACATTTCCGTGCCCAATCCTCATTTTGGGTTTTCTGATCACTTGGCCGTCCTTCTCCTACCTGCCTACAGTCAGAGGCTAAAGAGCAAAGCTCCAGAGACAAGGACAATGAAGAGGTGGTTGCGAGAGGCAGAGGAGTGGCTACAGGATTGCTTAGAGTCGATGGACTGGGCCGTGTTCAAGGACTCATCAGTGTATCTGAATGGTCATAACTGGGTTGTCATGGACATGATAAAAACCGTCATAGACAAGTGTGACCCCACCAAAAGATTCAGTCTTCCCCAACCATAAGCCTTGGAGATAGGCACAGGATGCATAGCAGAGGCTATGGAATTGCTTCAAGTCAGTGGACTGGGCTGTGTTAAAGAACTCAGCTGGGGATCTGAATGAGTACTTCATGGTTGTAACGGATTTTATTAAAACAGCTGGAGATCAGTGTGTCCCCACAAAGTCATTCAGATTTTTCTCCAGTCAGAAGCCTTGGATGAACCATGAAATCCAAAATGTACTGAGATCCAGATCAGAGACATTCAAGT
Source organism: Hemitrygon akajei (assembly GCF_048418815.1). Taxonomy (NCBI): domain Eukaryota; kingdom Metazoa; phylum Chordata; class Chondrichthyes; order Myliobatiformes; family Dasyatidae; genus Hemitrygon; species Hemitrygon akajei. Next base: position 35,710,218 of record NC_133134.1, on the reverse strand, counting down.
CTGGTGACCAAGGAAGTTACACAAGGTCTAGGTATGATCTCCGGAAAGCCATCTCACAGGTGAAGTGGCAATTCCAGACCAAATCTGAATCAACGATGTATGCTTGACAGTTCTGGCAGGACTTAAATACTATCACTCTTATAAATGTAGCACCCTGGGAAAGGTTTCTATAGAAGCACTGCGAATGTAACGGTTTTTCTGTAGTAGCAGCGTTTGGGTTATGGCTGGAGATAATGGGGGCATTGGAATGTGTGTTGTCCAATGAAGGGAGTGTTTTTTCTTGTAGTGTGCCTGAGACCAAGGTGATCTGGGTCTTATGTTCGGTGGAGGATGGAAAGAGAAGATGCCAGAACGGAGAGGCTGTAGACACCAGAAAGGAATGGACTTGGAGTGGGGCCGGGAGTCGATGAAGCCCGGGGAAATTGATGGAGAACCAGTGGAAGGGAAACCATAAGCTCCAACTTGTGCACATTAGACTGTTTCATTAAAATGGGCCCTTTCCTTTTTGCTTTACTTTCCTAACCCTTTAGTCAAATTAAGGATTATAAAACTAAATTGCTTAGTTGCATATGGTGTACTGTCTGTTATTTTATGGTGCTGATTTGTAACAGGGTAACACATCATGCAGGATCCACACAAACAGGAGGTTTTGCACCTCAATCTCATACGTTTGGTGGGGCCAGATATTGTCTTTTGTAGACTTAATGCAGCCGACAGAACCAGAGGGTTACATAAAGTTAAATCAATTAACATGGGTGAGAACAGACCTTCGTTTCCAGATAAGCTCAATGCCATCTGAGCTTCTCTTGACCATCAGAATGCGGAGGAACCATCACAAACTCCCACATCCCCCGATAATGCTATGATTTCAGTCTCTGGAGATGATGTGCATGCAGCCTTTGTGAAGCCACGAAAAGCATCGGGCTCATATGGGTACTGGGTCAGGTATCAAAGATCTGTGCTGATCAATTGGATGGTATGTTCACTGACATCCCGCTTCAGCAGTGTTTGGTACCTGCCTGCCTCAAGCAAGTTTCAATTATACTGGTGCCCAAGAAGGTGACCTGCCCCAATGTCTATCATTTACATCCACAGTGATGAAACGTATCAACTCCTGCCTGAGAAGTGAATCCAATTTGCCTACTGAAGCAATAGGTCCAGAGCTGATGCCCATTCCATTGCCTCTTCACTCAACCCTGGAACATCTGGACAGCAAAGATACATACATCAGAATGCTCTTCATCAGCAACAGCTTGGCATTCATTATTATCATTCCCTCAAAACTAATCAGTAAGCTCCAAGAGCTTGGTCTCAATACTTCATTGAGCAATTGGAAACTCGATTTCCTCAGCTGCAGATCCCAGTCAGTTTGGATTGGCAACAACATCTTTTCCACAGACTTCATAAGCACAGGTGCACCACAAGGCTATGTGCTTAGCCCCCTGCTCTACTCACATTACACTTATGACTGCAGGTCTAAACACTGTTGCAATGTCATATTCACGTTTGTCGATGACACCACTGTCGTAGGCCAAATCAAAGGTGGTGGGGAATCAGCATATAGGAGGAAGATTGAAAATCTGGCTGAGCAGAGTCATAACAACAAACTGTTACTCAATGTCAGCAAGACCAAGGAGCTGATTATTGACTTAAGAAGAAAGAAATCAAATATCCATGAGCCAGATCTCATTGGAGGATTAGAGGTGGAGAGGGTGTTGCTAGGTGTTATTATTTTGGAGGACCTGTCCTGTGACCAGCACATAAGTGCATTTACAAAGAAAGCACAGCAGTGCCTCTACTTCCCTAGGAGTTTGCAGAGATTTGACATGACAGGTAAAACTTTGACAGACTTCTACGGATGTGTAGTGGAGACTATGCTGACTGGCTGCATCACAGCCTGGTATGGAAACACCAAAGCCCTTGAATGGAAAACCCTGCAAAAAGTAATGGATACGGCCCAGTCCATCATGTGTAAAGTCCTCCCCTCAATTAAGTAGATTTACATGAAATGCTGTTGCAGGAAAGCAGCATCCATCATCAGGAACCTCCATCACACAGGACATGTTCTCTTCTTGCTGCTGCAATCAGAAAGAAAGTACAAGAGCTACAGGACTCACACCACCAGGTTCAGGAACAGGTATTACCCCTCAACTATCAGGCTCTTGAACCAAAGAGGATAACTTCACTCAACTTCACTTCTCCATGACTGAACTGTTCCCACAACCTATGGACTCACTTTCAAGGACTTCTCATGTTCTAAATATTTATTGCTTGCTTATTTATTTGTTTATTTACTTATTTATTCATTCATTTATTCTTGTTATTTTTTCTTTTTTGTATTTACAGTTTGTTGTCTTTTGCATATTGGCCATTTGTCTGCCTTGCTGGGTATGGACTTTTATTGATTCTATTATGGTTTTTGTATTTACTGAGTAAGCCCTCAAGAAACCAAATTTTAGGGTTATAAATAGTGGCATATTCAGTATATACTTTGATGAAACATTTACTTTGAACTTTGAAATACTCTGATGCAATGTATAAAGATCTTCTCTTCAATTCTTCTTGGAGACTTTAATATTGGAAATTTACATTGGAGGGATGTTGTACTGGAGAAAGTTACAGAGTGAGGTATGTGCAAAGTCAGGAAGGAATGTGAAAACAAGGTTGAAGTTAAGGCTTAGAGCAACCTGGCACGAGGAAGGATTCAGGGAGAAGATTGTTGAAGGAGCTCAGGTTTACACTGTGAGCAAATTGGTAAAATTTCTCAGAGTGATGAGGACATGGATAAAGATTTCAGCATATGAACTGAAAGAGTGGATAACTTTACAGGTGTGATTGAGGTAGGAGAAGAGAAGGAGATGGACATCCAGCTGAGGATCAACTAGGACACCGGAGCTGCAAGAAGTCTGGTTCATTCTTATATACCTCAAAGTCAGAAATCATTTGGTCACAATTTGCTATCATCCATCATGGTGCTGGCTGTGACTGATGAGCAAATTATGCAGATATCTCAGGAGAGGGATACTGCGACTTCTGATGCAGGATATTTGAATCATCTTTAAGCATGGATTTCATTGAAAAAGCATTGATTTACTGCATAGATAGGCAACAAAGCAAAAGTAATGAGCCAAGAGGCATTCTACATCAGGAAAATACTTTGGTATTGATCTATCGCCAGGGACTTTTTCTCTAAAGCATTGGAGGCTGAGGAATGACTTTGTAGAGGTTTACAAAATTACAAAGGGTATAGGTAAGGAAAATAGTAACAATCTCTTACCCAGGGTAGGTGAATCTAGAACTAGAGGGCATTCATTTAGGGTGAGATGGGAAAAGTTTTTGAAAGGGGTAATTTTTCCTACACAGAGGCTGGTGGGTATGTGGAACAAACTGCCAGAGGAAGTGGTAGAAAGATTATATATTTAGACAAGTACAGTACTGTTCAAAGTCTTAGGCACATAGACGAATATTGTTAGGATGCCTAAGACTTTTGGACTATACTGTAGTAATGTTATGTATTGCACCGTACCACTGCCACAGAAAAGAAAACAAGTTTCATGAAATGTGTGAGTGATGATAAACTTGATTCTGATATGGGTCTCTATTGTGTGCTGAGAGTGGGAAGGGGGACAAGGAGAGGGGAATTGTGCTTGGGAAAAGGGGAAGAGAGAGGTGAAGGTGCAGGAAATGCCCAGTACTTTTGCACAGTACTGTACTTGGATAGGAAAAATTGAGAGGGACGTGGGCCATACATGCGAAAATGGGATCAGCTCAGGTAGGCAACTTGGTGAGGATGCACAAGTGAGGTGAAAGAAAGAGCACTATAGGTCTTGGAAATAAATATTAACAAATGACATTATCTTCCAAATATAGACAGGATTGTCCCCCAGTGAAGGAGGATAACTATATTCCATTATTAATTTCATGCCTTTGGACCTGACACAGAACATGTAGTTCAATATTAATGTGGCTTGCTTTCCAGTTGGCTAAGTTTGTGACATTCTTGTTCAAGCCAATGCAAGGCTTGATCAGAAACATAGGCAGTACAATAATAAAGAAATGACTTGTCCTTTTGTCAGTATACTTCAAAGAACCTGACGCAATATGTTTGAAGGTGAGTTACTCTTGCAGTGAAGGAAAAGATGCAGCCAAGCCGTACAGAGCAACATCCCACAAATCCAGTTCGAAAGAAAGATAATTCAGAATGCTAATAGTTCAAGATGAAAAACAAAACATTTTTCTGGACTTCACCAAATGAGCCATCACTCTGTTTAGTGCTCACAGCAAATCAGGTTACTGAGCAACATATTGAGGAGTTTATCAAAAAAGAAACAAATTTGGAGCAACATTAGGGTGAAAAAAATAAAATGGGTGAGGTGTGGTTTCCAGGCTCAATTTATTATAACCAGCAACAATTTCTGTGCAGAGAATGCAAGAGTGTTAACCCATTGGGCCACACTCCCATTGTACTAATATCCATGGCATCCATTAAAGACACAGATTTATCAAAGTGGGACCTGAAAGTCATCATTAGTCAGCTGCAGCCAAGAAGGTCATCCTGTTTATTAGTGGGATCAGAAGCTGACATGCAATTAGAAGAACACACACAAAATGCTGGAGGAACTATGGAGGGAATTGAACATTATGTACTGATGGGTCTAGACCCAAAATGTTGACTCTTCATTTTCCTCCGTGGATGCTGCCTGACCTGCTGAGTTCCTTCAGAATTTTGTACATCTTGTTCAAGATTTCCAGTATCTGCAGAATCTCTTGTACATGCAATCAGAAGAGAGTAGCTGGAGGTGAAATGAGCGGGCTTCAGTAACTCCTGTAGAACAGGGCAACACCAACAAAAAATCTTGATTTTACGTTATAATTGAAGGTGACCTGCATCATTTTCTTACAGACACTCTTATCAACTCTTAACACCTATTGTTAGGTTTTCAGGAGTTGTAGAGTTACATGGTTAGAGTAGGCATTATTTCAGATGAGAATCTATCTTCAGGGAAAAAAAAATCAACTATTCTGCTCTAAGTTACAAGCAGTAATCAGTCTGAAATTATAAATCAGTTTTGAAAACAAACAGTGCTGTCTACAGAGCACAGACTACCTGAGGTGTGTTTTGCAAACTTCTCTTGACCCTGAGATTTTCTCGAATGGATCAGACAGAGGACAATGTGCCGTGTTAATTGGCCTAGATGAAACCAGTTGCCAGCTTTTAAACCATCCTTGTGAATTATATTATCCCATAAGATGTGTCTTGGCAAAGTGTAAATATGTAACTCAATGGAAGCATTTGTCAGATTCAAAAAATATTAAAATAAACAATGTCATTGTAGCCATTGAAGTTGTACTGAGTCATCTGCTTCTATCCTTGTTATGAAGTATAAAAGCGTGATGTATTTTGAGTTTGGGGAGATTCAGCTGCTTGTTGTTATGAATAAAGACTTTGGTCTTCAGTGTTTCCAGTGACTCAGTTTATAGTCACAATGCACACACACACCCCATCACAAAACCTGCCACACCATTCAAATGATTCACGCCCCCACACATATCTCCCTCTTCCATCCTCTTCGAAACTACTCTCCACTCTCTCCCCACCATTGATATTCGACAGCCAATGGCCTCAGGGAGATTTCAAACATGCAAAGATAGAATAATGAAAGGCTAACACAATTTTCTTCATTTTCGCTATTTCAGTTGACTTAAAGATACATTTTGGGATATGTAGGAGGGAGAACAGCCTCATATGTGGTTCTCTTGAGTTTAGTGCCTTGCTATAGTAGAGGAACACAAGATGCTGTTTATGAGCAGAGAAGTCACAAAGGCCTACAGTTTCTCTGCGATGACCTTAAGAAAAGTTAAACTCACAATAAATGTTCCATGGTGCTGACTCCAATCCCACTGATTTGATGAATAGTAAATGCTCTCATGACCCACTGGGCCTCTCTGATTGCAGCTGATGACAAGAATAATGGACGCATTCATCTCTATTCTCGCTGCCACCATCGGGAATGATGTACAGAAGCCTGACGTTCCACACCACCAGGTTCAGGAGCAGCGACTTTCCTATGACCTATCAAGTTGTCGAACTGAGCTGCACAGTACTAACTCTGTCTCAGCAAGGGAACACTGGATCACCTTCTTCCACTACCATGGCCATGTCTCCAATCGTGTCTTTTTTACTGCACAAATGTCAGATTCAAGAACTGCGACTTCCCGTCAACCTACAAAACCTGAATCACTACAGTTCAGCAAAACTATGACCAATTTGCACTAAAATGGGCTTTGTCTTTTTCTTTTCTTGTAAAGATTGTATATAATTTATGTTCTTCTTGTGAATGCTGTTTATATAGTGCCTGTGAAGCTGCCACAAATAAATTTTTCATTGCTCCTGTGCATACGTACCCCTTGTGCATATGACAACAAACTTGATTTTGACTTTATTTGTGCTTTCTCTTTCTTCAAAATCTTGTATGATTTATGTACAATTTATATTCTGTGTACGTTTCTGTGCCTATGTGCCTGCGATACTGCTTCTAGCAGGTTTTTTAATGTACCTGTACCTCACTGAACTTGTGAACTGGTAATAGACTTGGCTTGATGTGTAATTTTGGTGAAAAATATTGTGATTTTCCACTCTCAAGATACAGGCACTCTGGTAATGCATTCTCATTTAAAGCAAGTAGTCTACATAGATAAAAACAGGAAGTACAGGAAGTATACAACAGATCAGACAGCAGCTGTAAAGAGTGAAACAGAGATCGTATTTCAGACTGATAAACCTTCTTGATCACTGAAAAATAAGACTGCAGGGACTGGTTGATGAGGGATGGAGTGAACCAGATAAATGATCATAATGGGAAAGGTCAAGAGCGTGAATGACACAAATGGTAATGATGCTGGCTGAGAGAGGGTGGTGAAGGCTTGTTAAATGCAACTAAACACAATTAATCTCTCTGAAGGAGAGGTAAGTAGAAAGGGATGAATGCAAATAAAAAGGGAGAGAATATAAAATTCTGGTACTATGGCATAACATACACAGCAGTCATTGGAATACAGAGACCATTGAAAATATTTGGCAGATCAGGCATCATCTTTGAGGAGATTTAAACAAAGTTAACATTAGACTTGATGCCCTTGCATCAGGATTGGCCATTTCTAATGCAAAAGCCGGTTATCTGAAATTGACAAATTCAAAGTCCTGGGGATTTTAACATACACACTCAGAAGATGAGGTGTTGCTGTAAGCTTCAGTAAAGTAGCACAGGAGAGATTTCAATGCGATGCGGCATTAAAAAGGCTGAAGTCCCAGAGTCATGGGTCCTGCGAATACATGGGTCCTCTGTAGAGTCAAGTGCATCAAGTTCCTGGGAGTTCACATCACGGATGACCTCACCTGGTCCCTTAATATCACCTTCCTGAACAAGAAGGCACAGCAGCACCTCCACTTCCTATGGAGATTGAGGAAAGCAAGACCACCCCCGCCCCCCCATCTTAACTGCATTTTATAGGAGCAGCAGAGTGAGTGACCTGACAAGTCACATCCCCATCTGGTATGGGAACAGCCAAACATCGGACCAGAAGTCCCTACAAAGGACTGTGAGAACAGCTGAGAGGATCATAGAGGTCTCCTTATCATCCATAGGGGACATTTATCAGAATTGCTGCGTACACAAGGTCCTTAATATTATTAAGGATCCCACCCATCCATCCAGCAGGCAGGAGACTCTGATGCAAAAAAAAACAGGAACGGTCAGGATGGGAGTCAGTATTTCTCCCTTAGGCCACTAGGCTTCTGAACTCCCGGCTGCATCACCTTCAAAGTGCCACTGGTGAATCTGTTTGATACCTTACAATATTTAATTTATGAACATTAGCTTGTTTTTTATGTTTAATCCATCTGTGGATTTCATCCTTACTTTCATAAGTTATTATGTGTATTGTATACTACAGTGCTTTACTTCACCCTGGTTCAGAGAAACGTCTCGTTTGACAGTATATAAGTTTATAGTTAAATGGCAATAAATTTGACTTGAGGACTGATTGGTTATGTTCCACAAGGTGGTCACTCAAGGGGTATTTAGATTTCAGAAACTGTTCTTGTACTGTCCATGTACTTGATTTGCCTTGTTACTTCACACTGGAGTGGCAGCTCCTGCCATTCCTGTATAGCCTGCTGTGCCTTGACCAGAAAAGTGGCTAATGACATATGTGTTGTGAGGATGTGCTGAAGCCAGATCTTGATTTTGGCTGGATGTAGAATAATGCTGTTCTCTCAGATGTCAAAGCAGCATTTATGAACTTCTAGGCTCATGCCATGGCTGCCATGTTGTTCTGGCAGTGATAATATATGAACATAACACAAGATTGATGATCATCAACACACACAAAATGCTGGTAGAACACTGCAGGCTAGGCAGCATCTATAAGGAGAAGCGATGTCGACGTCTCGGCCCGAAACGTCAACATTGCTTCTCCTTATAGATGCTGCCTAGCCTGCTGTGTTCTACCAGCATTTTGTGTGTGTTGTTGTTTGAATTTCCAGCATCTGCAGATTCCCTCGTGATTGATGATCATCTTCCATTTCTTATCCCTCGTTATTCTAATATTATATTATTTATCACAGCCACATCTGAAGAATAGGTGAGAAGAGGTGAAAGATGGGGGAAAGATGAGAAAAGTGTCCCAGGAAAGCAGCATCCAGCATCAGGGACCCTCACTACCCAGGACGTGCTCTATTCTTGCTGCTGCCATCAGGAAGAAGGTACAGGAACCTTAGGGCTCCCACCATCAAGTTCTGGATCAGGCTCAGCCAACAGGTCCTTGAACCAAAGAGAATAGCTTCAGTCAACTTCACTTGCCCCATCATTTAAATATTCTCGCAACCTATGGACTCACTTTCAAGGACCCTTCATCTCATCTTCTCAATATTTACTGCTTTTGTATTTATTATTATTACTTCTTTTTGTATTTGCACAGTTTGCTGTTTTTAACATACTGGTTAAACATCCAAGTAGGTGCTGTTTTTCATTGATTATATTCTGGTTATTATTCTGTTATGGATTTATCGAGTATGTGTATTATCAAGAAAATGAATTGCAGGGTGTATATGGTGACATATATGTACTTTGATAATAAATTTACTTTGAACTCTGAAGTTCCACGCTGAGGTGAATTCTCCACTCCGTTGCTTAGAGACTCCAGGAGTGAACAAAGCAGGGTTACTTGAGAGAGCTTTAGAATAAAAAAAATGGCTTCTGCAGGAAATGTAACATCACTTACAATTGTTGTCAGCTGAATGAAACACACTGCTTCTATCACAGAGACTCAGTTCTGCCATTGTGTGCTTTAAAATGGTCATTTTGTGTAATTGCTTAAAGTGAACCTCATCCGGAGTCTCATGAGCTAATCCCATCACATCCAAATGCTGCTAAATGTGCATTACACACGGCTCATGTGGTGACATTGTCAACTAGCTCTCAATGTGCTCGGATTTTGATGGACAATTAGACCTGCAGATCACAAAGAAGGGGTTTTAGGTTCATTATTACTGAGGCAGGCTGCATCTAATTAGGAAATGCAGATAATTTGCATTAAGCTATTATGTCATAAGTTTATAGAATCATTCATGGAATTGCCATTGAGTGGAGATGGAATTACACAGTAGCTTGTGAAAGGATCTTACGTGAGTTCTGGCATCTCTCGGCTGATTAGTGGTGTACCGTGTTGGTGCCATGAGTTGAGGTCTGAAATGGGGGATTTTATATTACAGGCTGCTCATTAAAATCATCTCTTTGTTAGAAAGGCTTTCTTATCCTGTGCATCTAACGGCTGTGTTTTCTGCTTAATGAGGAAGTAGGGCAACATCCATTGATTATTCTATGAGTGTTTCTGTATTCTCCAGGCTAGAATCACAGTTCAGAGTTGAGCAGCAGGTTTCAAACCTCCTAGATGGGATATACCCCAGATTATGGAAAGCAAGGGAACGCATTTCTATGCTTTTGGTGATGATCTTTGTATCCTTACTGGCCACAGGAGTAGTATCAGAAGACTAAAGGGTGGTAAATGTTATTCCTTCGTTCAAGAAAAGTAATCGGGATTATCCTAGACTATAATAGAACTGTGAATATTACACCCTTGATGGGCAAACTACTTAGATACAGGATTACAAGCATTTGGAGAAACCTAGTCTAATTAGGAAATAATCAGCATGGCATCATGAAGGGCAGGTTGTGCCTCATGAGACCAATTCAATTTTTCAGGTAAGGAACAAAACAAATTCTGGTCAAGATGATGCCTGCGTACAATGCTCCCATGATTGACATCTTCTGGACTGACCATGAAACCATTTATTTCACTTCTTTTATGTCTTTTACCATACTATCTTTCGTCTTGATTGTGATTCTGGAACTGTTGGTGCCTGTGATTTGCAGTTCAGAGATCGTTCGGGTGTTCCAGCATTTTGCACTCTTTGAGAGGATTCTGGGAGGCAGAGGCAGTGTGTACGAACCTTGTGGCGAAGAGACTGGGGGATGGGGCACAAACTGATGTTTGACCCCATTTCACTGATTAAAGCTTCCACTGTTTGCCAATTAAAGTGATGAAGGAGATTGAAACATTGAGGTGAATGTGTAAGGTGAGCTCCAGCTGCCTGCCTTTTGATCACTGGTGGGATTGCTCTGCTGCTGGAGAGGAGAGAGACTGCCGCTGTGCTCTGAGAAGGTTACCCAGGTTTTCTGAGTTTCAGATATAAATATATATATGGACTTGGACTATGGACTTCTTCAGTCTTATAGTTTTTAATATTCTGTATTTTTTGCCCAGGCTTTCTCATTTTTTTGTGTGTGTGGGGATGGGTATTTGGGAGGGGGTCAATTGGTTTGTTCCATTTTTGTTTGTTATTTTGTGCATGGAGGGGAGATTTGGAGATTGATGATCCTGCTGCTGTCCTTTTCTTTCTTGTTTTTGTAGCTATCTGGAGAAGATTTTCAAAGTTGTTTACTTCGATGAATCTTTGAACATTTGAAATTGATGAAGATAGAGCTCTGGATGTGGTATATATAGATTTTAGTAAACCATTTAACAAAGTTCCTCAAATATTTTGAATTAGCTTGTCCTGATTGCAGATGGAACGTATTGTGCCTGGAGATAGGTGACGAGTGTTGTTCCACAAGGATCTGTTCTGGGACCCCCGTTCCTTGTGATTTTTATAAGTGACTTGGATGAAGAATTAGAAGGGTGGGTTGTAAGTTTCCAGATGATAGGAAGGTTTGAAGTGATGTGGATAGTGTAGAAGGTTCTTGTAGGTTACAACAGGGCCTTGATAGGATGCAGAGTCAGGCTGAGAAGTGTCAAATGAAATTTAATCCAGATGTTGAATTTGAATGCAAAGATAGAGTTAATGGCAAGATTCTTAGCAGTGTGGAGGAACAGAGGGATCTTGCAGTCCACCATCCATAAATTAAATTCAAGATTTAAGATAATCTCTTGTCATTCTTCAGTACATGAGTATAAAGGACGATTGCTACTCAGGATAACGAAAACGCAATAAGCATAAAGAGCAGAATCATGAAAAATATCACAACAACTATAAATATAAAAGCAGTCTTATAAAACCCAGTGTACAAGTAACTGTTGTATACGTAGAATGATAGTATGTACAATGGGTGATGCTCGGTGATGTGTATGGAGTGGTTGTGGTGGTGGTGTGGGTTAATGGGTGGAGGTGTTGAACAGCCTGATGTCTTGGGGAAAATAACTAGTGGTTCTGGCAAGAATGCTCCTTGATGGAAGTAGGACAAACTGTCCATTAGCAGGGCGGATGAGATCCTTTATGATATTGCTGGCCTTCTCCTGGCATCTTTCTGCATATATATGTCCTTGATGGCGGGTAGACAGGTGTAGTGTTAATTACCTGTTGTAGAGCTCTCCTGTCGATCACAGTTCACTTTCCATTCCACATGATGATGTAACATGTTAGGATGCCCTCCACTGTGCATCTGTAGAAGACTGTGAGTATTGATGTTCATAAACCAGCTCTCTTCAGCCTCCTTGGAAAGTAGGCATTGGTGAGCTTTCCTGACTGTGGAAGGTGTGTTCTGGAACCATGAAGGTTGTAAAAGATGTGACAGAGTTTGAAACTGCTTGCAGTTTCCATTGTTGTGCTGTCAATGTGAGGAGGGGTATAGTTAGTATGGGGTCTTTTTCTGAAGCTGATATCCATCTCATTTGTCTTGTTGACATTGAGGAAGAGGTAATTTGCCTGCCACTAGACTTCGAGATCTTCCTATCTCATCATTGTTGGTGATGAGCTCCACCACTGTTAAATCATCAGCAAACTTGATAATGTGTTTGCTCGGATGTTTCTCCATGCAGTCATGTGTGAGCAGAGTGTACAGCAGTGTGCTCAGCGCACAGCCCTGGGGGGGAGGGTGCCCATGTTGAGGATGATGAGGAGGGGAGAAGTTGTGCATCCTGACTGAGATCAGTTGGTTAGGAATTCCCACACCCAGGTGCACAGTGGAAATATACCCCTCAAGGTTGTTGGCCAAGTTGATAGGGTGGTTAAGAAGGCATATTGTGTGTTGGCCTTCATTAGTCAGGGGATAATGTTATAGCTTTCAAAGACTCTCGTTAGACCACACTTGGAGTTTTGTGTTCAGTTCTGGTCCATTCATTGTGAGAAGGATGTGGAAGCTTTAGAGAGAATGCAGAGGGTACTTACCAGGATGCTGCTTGGTTTAGAGAGCATGTGCATATCATATGAGGAAAATATAAGTGAGAGAGGGATTTTTTCTTCGGAGTGAAAGAAGATGAGGGGTGTCTTGATAGAAGTGTATATGATGATAAGAGGCATTGATAGAATGGACAACCAGTGCCCAATTCCCTGGGTGAAAATGACTAATATGAGAGGGCATGATTTTAAGGTGATTGGAGCAAATTACAGGGAGGATATCAGAGGAAAGTTTTTATGCACAGAGCGGTGGGTATGTACAAACCACTACCAAGAGTGATGGCAGAGGGAAATACATTAGGCACAAATATGGATGGAAGGTAAATAGAGGGCAATGAGGGAGGAAAGTGCTAGATTGTTCTTGGAGAAGGTTCAAAGGTAAACACAACATCATGGGCCAAAGGGTCTGTACTGTCTTATGTTCTATCTTTTCACAAACAACACTTTCAATGACATGTACATTAGTCCATGCTTGGCATTTCCTTAATATATTTAGTTAAGTATGTACATATGTGATTGAATTAGGTGATTGAATACTTCTGTATTGCTACTTACCCATCTTTCCCATCAGGATGCAAAATTACGCTGCTGATGATTGCAATTCATTTCAGTCAATATCCATTTTAAATCACAATGCTGGCTGGAGATCTGTGAGCAGGCTGGAGGTTTTTTTATCAAACCGTTTCTGGCTTGGGAAACAATGTCCTCCTGAGAGAAGAAAACGTTGAGGAAAAGCATGATCACTGATGTTCTTCAAAATAACTTATAAATATTAAGCAATAAGACAGATTAAAATAGCAAGGTCGATTAGCGCACTTGCAATAAAAACAAATTAAGCATGAGGGGAGGAATTTATAGGGCAATAATTCAAACTCATAAGGAGAAAAGTCTCTTCTATGTTTTATGGCTTTTAGGGAATAGAGATGATTCAGGGAGAAATATCCTCTCAAGTTAGGAGAGTAGTCAACATGGTTTCCTCAAGGGAAAATCTTGCCTGACAGATCTGCTGGAATTCTTTGAAAAAATAATAAGCAGGATAGTCAAAGGAGTATTGGTTGATGTTCCAGGGAAGATTCTAGCACGGATAAAGCAGTGGCTGACTGGCAGGAGGCAAAGAGTAGGAATAAAAGGAGCCTTTCTAGTTGGTTGCTGGTGACTGTGTTGGGACAGATTCCTTTTACATTCTATGTCAATGATTTGAATGATGGATTTGATGGCTTTGTTGCAAAGTTTGCAGATGATACAAAGACAGGTGGAGAGGCAGGTTGTTGAGAAGTAGAGAGGCTACAGCACTTCGATTAGGAGAATGGGCAAAGAAGTGGCAGGTGGAATACAGAGTCGGGATGTGTTTGGCCATGCACTTTGGTAGAAGAAATAAATGTGTTGACTATTTCCTAAATGGAGAGAAAATGCAATAAAATGAAGCCCAAAGGGATTTGGGAGACCTTGTGCAGGATTCCTTAAAGGTTAATTTGCAGGTTGAATCTGTGGTGAGGAAGGCAAGTGCAATGTTAGCATTCATTTCAAGATGAGTAGAATATAAAAACACAGATGTAATGTTAAGACTTTATAAAGCAATGAAAAGGCCTCACTTGGAGTATTGTGAGCAGTTTTAGGCCCTTTTTCTTAGAAAGGATGTGCTAAAACTGGAGAGGGTTCAAAGGAGGTCCACGAAAATGATTCCAGGATTGAATGGCTTGTCGTATGAAGAGGGCTTAGGCTGTGGGCCTGTTTTCACTGGAATTCAGAAGGATGAGAGGTGACCTCATTGAAATCAATCAAATGGTGAAAGACTTTGATAGAGTGGTTGTGGAGAGGATATTTCCTATGGTAGAAGAGTCTAAGACCAGAGGACATAGCCTCAGAATAGAGGGGTGTCCTTTTAGAATGGAGATGAGGAGGAATTTCTTTAGCCAGAGAGTGGTGAATCTATGGGGGTCATTGCCACAGGCAGCTGTCGACGCCAAGTCTGTATGTATATTTAAAGCAGTTGTTGATAGATCACAAACAAGAGAAAATCTGCAGATGCTGGATATCCAAGCAACACACACAAAATGCTGGAGGAAGGGCCCTGCCTCAGGGTTTTGGCCCGAAACGTCGACTGTACTCTTTTCCTAGATGCTGCCTGGCCTGCGAAGTTTCTCCAGCATTTTGGGAGGTTGATAGTTTCCTGATTGGTCAAGGTATGAAGGGATATGGGGAGAAGGCAGGAGATTGGAGCTGAGAGGAAAATGGATCAGCCATAATAAAATGGCAGAACAGACTCGATGGGCCAAGTGGCTGAATTCTGCTTCTATGTCTTATGGTCTTCTGGTCTTATGGTAGTCAGAACCTATATTTATTATTTTTTCTGTGTTTTTTTGGAAGATATTACCAGAGAACAAACTGAGTTAGGCAAACCGGGCTGGAAACTCATCTTTTCATGAGTTTACTGGTTGCTAATCTGTTGTAAGTCCTGTGAATAGGGACAGGGATGAAGGGGGGAGAGGAACAAACTATAAAATATGAGTCAATTTTGACATTTAATAAAGTAACATTTAATTAAGTGAAAACACTGTACTTCATGGTTGTTCCCTGAAGGTCATTCCATCCATTTCACCACCTTCAAATCTCCTGTGCACATCTGAGAACTTGAATTCAGCATGTGCATTCAAAATTGCAAAAGAGATGTAGTTAACTATTTCCTGCCTTTGAAATAGCTTAGCAAATTGCTGCAAGTAAGATAGCATAGTTGGTAGTGTTCCACTATTACAGCACCCGCAACCTGGATTCAGTTTCCACTGCTGTCTGTATGGAGCTTCTATGGTCTACCCGTGACTGTGTGGGCTTCCTTTCGGTGCTCCGGTTTTGCTCCTACATTCCAAGGGTTTTCGGTCTAGCAGGTTAATTGGTCTTATAATAGTGCAGTGTGGGATTGTTTGACCAGATGGGCCTGTTACCATGCTCTCTAAATAAAAATAAAAATGAAAATAAAATAACTAATTATTAATCCTTTCAGTTAAAGCATTTAGTTATTGTACTTTTTATAAGTATGTATACTATGGTTAATTAATCACTTTAGGAGAAATAATGTGCATTGCCAAACACTCTAAAGTAAATTAGGTCAAGGATTGAAAGTATTTAAAAAATTTTTCATCTGGCATTGCCAAGCATCATTCATTAATCCCGTATTTTGTCTTCAAGTTCGATCTTCCAAAGTGAATCACTTCTCACTTCTCTGGGTTGAACTCCATCTGACACTTCTTAGCCCAGTTATGCATTCTGTCAATATCCTTTTGTATCCTATGACAACTATCCACAACTCCACCAAGCTACATGTCATCTACATATTTACTATCCCACCCTTCTACTCTCTCATCCAAGATATCTATTGGGCAGCAAGTAGTGTATCTCTAAGAAGCTATGAGTTTTGATGTAAAGACTAAGATGGTCTCATAATCAAGAGCTCTAAATGCAAATCTCATCATGTAGCTGAATAATTTACAATGAATGTATAAAATAATCAGAGGTTAAAAAAAATAGGGACCTTAAAACCATTGAATTACCCCAAAGCATGACTGGATCACCTAGGGATAGAAAGATAAGATCTTACTGCTATGTGTGTCCAGAGCTACAATATGGTGGTCGAATCATGCAGCACAGGCATGGGTCCATTTGCCCACCTTGCCCCTATGATCGATTGTACCTGTCTACATGAATCCCATTTACAGTACCTGCATTAGATCCTTAGATTTCTAAGCCTTGAATTTTAAACTTTTCTCATAACTGGTTGTGTTAAATCCCTCCAGCAAAATAAAACCAGTTGCAGAAGAGGACTGGACACATTAGCACTGTCTATTCCTCCAGTGACTATCTATAAAGTGACAAAACTGTGAGTAATTTCTCATCGGCTAGCCACACAGCAAGGTAATATAGTTATACTCACAGAATTATATAATTCACATAATGTCTCAGGACATTCCTTCCCTAATAGTATACAAACACAACAACAGGTCCATCTCATCAGAGATGAGGAGATACTTGCATCCAGTCATGGGATTTCTCAGCATTTACCTGGTGTAGCATGGCTTCTGATCAAACATAAGTTATCGACCTTCTGATCAGTGACCACCCACAGCCCTCCATTATTTAATGCATTAGTGCTCCTTCACCTTGAAGCATTGAGTATAGCAAGGGCACAGATTGTACTCTGAGTCTGAACTCAATAACCTTCAATAAATATGGTTTTATAGCAATCCGACTGAATGAATGGGCTGAGTCCGGATGTTGGGCAGAACAACTGCACTGCAGGTAGTGCACAAGCCTCAGTTATGGCAACCCTGTTTACTTCTGAACATCAGTGCTGTTAGTGTGAAACTTTTATATCCTCCCTTTGATTGTGCGTTTTTCCCAGGATGCTGTAGTTTCCTCCTACACAAGAAAACTACACTAGTTGCTACATTAATTGGCAACTATAAATTATTCCAGGGTTGGTCGCTTGGGGAGGATCAGTGGGATGTTAAATTGGTAAACTGACAATTGGCATATAAAATGAACTGGGGGATGGGACCTATGCGATTGTTCTAAGGGCTTGCATAGTGTGGATGGGCTGAATAACTTCCATCTCTGTCATAAGAAAGTAGATATCAGGCTGGGCCTACAAAGACGAAGAGAGAGGCAACATATGGGAAAATTGCATATGCCAACATTGTTTCTAATCTGCCATTACTGGTGCAGGGCACAATTTTGAAAGAAAATCAAACAAGCTGTAGGTTCTGATAAATGGCAGTTATTATCAGGGTCATATCAATGCCAGGAAATGATTGTTTCCAAAAAACAGTGAATCCAACTACTTACCCTTGACATTCAATGTTATTACCATTGTTGAATCCTCTACCAGATATACTATTGGGATCTCCATTGACCAGAATCTCAACAGAACCAAGAATTGTACTATTGTGGCTACAAGCACTGCTCAGAGGCTAGGTCCCCAGGGAAAGTAGGATATGACCTCACTGCTCAGTATCTCCAGACTACAATATGGTGGTTGAGTTATACATCACAGACGTGGTCCATCTGCCCACCTTGTCCATATGATCGATTGAACCTATTTACATGAATCCCATTTACAGTACCTGCATTAGCTCTGTAGACTTCTAAACCTAGAATTTTTAACTTTCCTCATAACTGGTTGTGACTCACCTCCGGACATCTCAAGGCTTATTCCCTATCTACAATGCAAGAATCTGGAGATTAATTGAATATGCTCCATCCTTGGATGGCTTCAACACAAACAATTCTCTAACTGCTCCTTATCATTCAAGATAAACTTGCCTGCCTAATCAACATCGGACATCAACCACCCTAAATATTTGCCCCCTCCACTACCGGTGTATAGCGGCTGCAGGGTGCTTCAACTACCAAATGGACTGTAGTTATTTACTCATGATATTCCAACACTGGCTGCTAAACCTACAATCTCCTCTATGTGAAGGAGAAGTGCAGCATGTCAAGGTTCTCCTCCAAGGTGAGCACATCCTGATTACAAAATAGATCACAAGTTCTTCATCACTGCTGGGTTTAAATCTTGGAACTCCCTACTGAAACCCCTCCATATGAAAACCTTCACCAGAAGAACACAGCAGTTCAAGAAAGCAGTGCACCAGGGTGATTAAACCTGGATAATAGGGGCTGCCCTTGTCAGTGACACTCAGATCCTGAGAGTGAATATAACCCCCCCCCAACCCCACCCCATCCACCAAGGAACTCTGTACCCATAGTAATGTGTGAACACATTTAACATTTGATTCTTCTGATTCAGGAATCTTTCCCCCACCCTTTAAAATGTAATAATGAATGAGTATTAAATGCCACATCACCTAGAAGAACAAAATAACAGATAATGTGGTTACAGAATTAATTTAGAAAGAGGTCACACACAAAATGCTGAAACACAAGGTAGTGACTGTGAAATAAAGAAGGAGATTTCCATGTGCACGGACATAAGTCTCACGCATTGAAGGAGAATATTTATGCATTTGGGTTATGCACGTGCAGGTTTTAACAATGTAATGGTTAGTACCTTGAAAGTGGTGAAATCTACATAAAATTGTTACATTGGTAAAAAGATATTTTTAAAATAAGTAATTTATGTTATGTTGTTCATACACTATATATCTGATAAATCCCTTAAAAAAAGAGAATCCTACCTTCCCCAGCAATGAGGAGATGCATTGTACTATAAAACTTTGCTGTGATTTGATTTAGTTCACCTCACGTTGCAATATCTGGCTTTCCTGGCACAAGAACTGCTGTCTTATGCATCTATTTGACTATTTTAATCTTTTTTATTGCTGGCTGCCTCACAGATTAGACCAATGAATAATGAGGCAGGATTTTTGCCTCATTATTTATTTCTTTGTCTCAACATTGCTGTTGAGATTGTTCTGTGTAGAAAGATCGTTTAGTTGCATTCCTCTCCATTACTATAGCAAGTGGTCTAAAATTGTAAGTTCATTGACTGCATAGTAGGCCAGAGTACCTCAAAGATGTGAAAATTATTACATTAATGTAATTCTTTACACTCTATGTTTTTCAGTTCACAACTTAAAAACAAAGGTAAATTGGTTTATTATAGTGTCATGTATCAACGTGCAGCGAAGAACTTAGTTTTGTTTGCTCTCAATACATTGAGGTAGCACAAGACAACAATAACAAGAGAATGTAGAATAAAGTGTTACAGTTGCAAAGAATGTGGTGTGCAGGCAGATGATAAGGTGCAATGCCATAATGAGGTAGCTTGTGAGGTGAAGAATCCCACTTACAGTACAAGGGGACAGTTCAATAATCTAATAGCAGCAAGATAGAAACTGTCCTTGGGCCTGGTGGTACATGTTTAAAGGCTTTTGTATCTCCTTTCTGATGAGGGACCGAGTCTTTGATTATGTTGTCTGCTTTACCCAGGCAGCATGAAATATAGACAGAGTCCATGGAGGAGAAGATGACTTTCATAATGTGCTGAGATCTGCCCACGGTTTTCTGCAGTGTCTTGCAGTCTTGGGCAAAGCTGATGTCATACCAGTGAAAATGATGAGTGATGAGTTACAATACTGTGTAGAATGACAGCAGTAAGATTGGATGATGGCAGAAAGTTATCATAATCACTGCCTACTGAACATTCAACCTTAAATTTTTTCTATAAACTCGGTGGAAATGGAAAATAAATAGCTGATTCCATAGCAACCCAGGGACGACATCCATTGACAACATTACTCCAAATGATGCTTTCACAGTGTTTATTGTCATTACTCTGTCCCTTGAAATATGAGGCAAACTAATTTTTATTCAATGACTCAGAAGTTTAGGATTTCTGTTGAAAGTTGGTGCATAGTGTGATTTTATGTTATGTATGAAAGAAAATATGGAGCGTGACATGCAGATTCTTCTATCTGGGTAGAAAATGATCTATTTAGTTTCCTGTTGGAATGGGAGCAAGCATTTTTCCATTCATTCAACAGTAGTTTAAGAGCAATGAGGGCGACTGGAAGGAGACAAAGGATCTCCTATTTGCTGCTGATCCTGCACATTTAACCTTCTGCAGTGATTGAAGACCAAGGAATGGCTCACATAATTTAAATGCATGTACAGGTAGACTTGATGAATTAAACATATCTTTTGAAAAGGAAACAACTGGAAAATCAGTACCTCAGTACTGTTTTAACATTCAGAGATTGATGTTTTGTCTGAAAAGTACATGGCTTTCTGATTTTTCTCCAAGTACTAAGGTGAAGCTGGTCTATGGCAAGTTGGCAGAATATAAACTGCATTTACAAAGGTTAGTATCTTCTATTGATTGCATTAAATGCTTTGTATATGTGATTGGCAGAAACCAATGATGATATTTTAATAATTTTCACAAGTAGATTCAAAATTGTTAAGCATATTGTTGTCACTGTGATCAAAGTCACTGGAGAGACACTGAGGCTGGTGATGTAGAGGTCTTTATTCAGGACAACATGCAGGAATTCTTGTGGAGACACTTGTGGTAGAATCTCAAAATCAAAGTACATTATATTTTTATACCCTTAAAATTAATAGTCACAGTAGGTGGTTCATTACAATTTCAATAGATACAATGACATTGTTTATTTCAAAACTTTCGGTCGGCAACGCTTCTTTTGAATTGCATATCGACAATGGGACACTCCTCTGAATGTTCAAGTACCTTTGCTGGGACAAACTAATTGAAAGTTTCCTGAACTTACTACATAAATTCCTTAAACCCATAGCTAAACCAAAAGCATTTAACACAATCCCATTGTCTTAAATTTGGCTGTTGCATATGTAATCCCATAGTCGGTGGGTTTTTAACTTCAATTTACTGCTTGCAATTTACTATAAAAACTGAAGACTGGTTCTTGGTTGAATTAATAACTACAATATTCACATAGCTCTAGAATACTCCTTAATACTTATATTTTGATTTTTATTGATGTGCAAAATTAGATTATAAGGGCAATGAATTTATCAGTGACAGTGTGTTATTAAAAATATACATAATCATTTGTCCAAATAAATCAATAAATCATAACTGCATTAATTAGTTATATACACTTGGTCATAGAACATAGAACAGTGCAGTACAGTATTGGCCCTTTGATCAGCAATATTGTGCAACCAATATAAACCTACTCCACAATCAATCTAACCCTTCCCTCCTGCACAGCCAATAAGCATCTGTTCTTCTTACATCCATGTGCCTTTTCCTAAGGTTCTATTAAGTGCCCATATTGTACCAGCCTCTACCAACTTCCCTGGAAGTGTGTGTCAGTCTCTCATCACTTGAATCTACATCCTTCCTCTCTTAAGGCAACCAGAACTGAACACAATACTCAAAGTGTAATCCAACCAAAGCCTTAAGGAGCTGCAACATTAACTTGTAGCTCTTGATCTCAATCCCCGACTAACGGAGGCCATTTCTCCACCCAGCTCTGCATCTTGTCTATGTCCTGTTGTAACCGATGACAACCTCCTACAGTATTCACTACACCTCTAACCTTTGCGCCATCTGTACAATTATTAACCCACCCCTTTACTTCCTCATGCAGGTCATTTATAAAAATCACAAAAAGCAGGAGTTCCAGAATAGATCCCTGCAGAACACCAATAGTCAGCAATCTCCAGACAGAATACACCTCATTTACCACGCTCCACCTTCTGTGGGAAAACTAACTCTGAATTCGCACAGCAAACTTTTGCCTATGCCTCATGGATTTCTAAATAAGCCTACTCTATGGACATTGTCAAACGCCATAATAAAATCCATATACTCCGTAGACAACCTCTACATTCAAAATTTTTTTTTGTCACTTCCTCTGGAAAATTAAACTCATTTGGCATGACTTGCCCCTCACAAACAAATGCAGACTATCCCTAACTAAACTATGCTTGTCCAAATGCTCATAATCCTCTTCAATAGCTCATCCATAACTGACACCAAGATTCATCAGTTTATAATTCCCAGTATTATCCCTATTACCTTTCTTGAACATTCCCCATCCTCCAATCCTGTGGTACCTCTCCTGTGACCAGGAAGGACACAAAGATCATCGCTTATATGCCAGCAGTCTCTTATCTTGTGAGTCTAAGTATCAGAATCAGAACCAAAATCAGGTTTATTATCATTAATGCATTTTATGCCTTGAAATTTGATGTTTTGTGGCAGTTGTACAATGCAAGACATAAAAGTACTACAAATTACAATAGACAAATAAATGAATGAATGAATCAATCAATCAATCAATCATGTAAAAGGGGAGTAGCAAGGTAGTGTTCATGGATGCATTATGGTGGAGGGGAAGAACCTGTTCCTAAAACATTAGGAGAGGGTTTTCAATTTTTGTCCATCCTTCCCAGTGTTAGTAATAAGAAGAGGGCATGTCCCAACTGGCGAGGGTTCTTAATGATGGATGTTACCTTTTTGAGGCACTGTCTTTTAAAGGTGCTCTTGATGGTGGGGAATGTTGAGCCCATGATGGACCTGGCTATGTCCACAATTCTCTACAGCTTCTTTCAATCCTGTGTGTTGGAGCCTGCGTTCCAAACAACAATACAACCAGTTAAAATGTTTTTATCTGTACACCTGTAGAAATGTTCTACTCTTTGGAAACATATGTCCCAAATCTATTCAAATGCCTAATGAAGTATCATCATTGGTGTGCTATAAGTGCTGGTTTAAACTGGGGTCTTGACTATCCTTATGTTTCAGAAGCTTGAACTCTAGCTCTTCATTATGTTCAATAAATCTCATGTCCTTGTGTTGTTACAGGATTAAGAAGAGGAATTTTTTTTAACTCAGTATATAAGCATGAAGTGAAGTTAACATTTATCAGCCTTTCTTACAACAGTGCCACACTGCCGAGACTATCAATATTGTAGTGTCCTGTTGCTGTACAGTGCAATACATAAAAGTACCACATAAAAGTTGGATTAGACAACACCATCTCAATCTAATGATGTGTTTAATACAACTATCCAAAACAATTGACTACCTGAGTATTTCTAGCACCGTCTGTGCTTTGTCCAGATTTTCAGTCCTCACATTCTTTACTTTTTTTATTTGTGTTTCAGTAAGTGAAGTGTGTCCTAGAGCAGGTTAACTGAAGACAGGAAATATGCCAGACCTGCACAAAGGACAGTGATGAATGAAGTCACAATTTATGTATCCATGCTCTTTAAAGGTCCTGCAAGCATCAGAAGTATTCTAATTTAGGACAATGGTCTCGATACTAGCATTGGAAAGGATAACCCGAGTGTAACTCCCTTACATTTCTTTGAAATGGTCTGATGGGATCTTTTACGTCTATGTAAAAATACATAGCTTTTAAGTGAGGGGAGACTCTTTAGGGAATAAGCTTACTTCATTTGCAATGAAAACTATGATGTAGAAGAAACCTGTAGCTTGTGCAAACAACGTTTTTTCTCTTCTGTTCTGCTAGGAGAAGGGATTGCTGCTACAACCTCACATAGCCTTCTTCATCTTTCTGCCTCATTTGCTCTCGGTGCTCGTCAGGTTGCTTCCTGACTCTGACAACCCAAGGTCTCCAAGCTGCTCTTCCTCCAGCACTGGCTGTTGCCTGTAGTTGGCTACTTTGGGTAAAGTTCATCTCATCGTGAGGAAGGTATTGAGTTCTCCTGTAACTGTTCTACAACAGTTATGTAGATCTTTGAGCTCCAATTTATGTCAGGGTGGGTGGAATAAGGTTTTACACAAATAGTGACATAATTAAGTTTGGAATTCAAGTCCTGTATGTTACAAGGCACCTGAGGACTAATGCAGGTAACATAATTCCATTCTGAGCAGACTGGCAATAGTGTTCCATTTATTGAGATTGTATTGTACTTGATACGCAAGTGACTTTGAGTAGTACTGCAGTGACATGTATGTGAGACCTGTTGCCTGTTGAAAATCTTTGTCAGCGAGGACTTCCTGAGGCTGAATTGTCATGGGCACCATCAGCAATATGGGATATTTCCTGTGAAAGAATTGAAAGAATTGACAGGAATTGCCATTGAGCATGTGGAATGTGTTGTTTGAGGGAGTTGTAGAGGAGGGGATAATTAAAATTACAGTATTTAAAAGACATTTGGGCAGGTACATGGATAGAATAGATTTAGAAGGATCTGCCTGTGAGGAACTGGGTTGAATTCATCACTTTCTGTAGACTTTTCATTTCTGGGCATTGATGATTAGTTAGGGTACTTTCCATTGTGCATCTTTAGAAGTTTGTCAAAGTTTTTGGAGACATGTTGAATTTACACAATCTTCTAAGAATGTAAAAATGGTGCTGTGTCTTGTTTGCGATGGCAGTTATATGATGGTCCCAGGCCAAATCCTCTCATATGTCAACACCAAGGAATTTAAAGCTACTGACCCTCTCCATCTCTGATCTCCCAATCAAAACTGGCTCGTGGACCTCTGGCTTCTGCCTCCTGTAATCAATAATCAGCTCTTTGGTTTGGCTGATGTTGAGTGAGAGGCTCCATTTGACCAGATTCTCGATTTCCCTCCTATATCATGACTCATCACCTCCTTTGATTAGGCCAGCAGCAGTGGTGTTGTCAGCAAACTTAAATACAACATTGGAGCTGTGCTTAGCCACACAATCATTGACATAAACCAAGTAAAGCAAGGGGATTTACTCAGTTATGTTCTAATTCTAAAGAGGGAAGACGACTTTGGCTGACATCTTTTAATGTGAGATTGAGTTGCACCCCTGTTACCCACTGTGAGGTCTTGGAAAACTTTATATGTATGGCAGGGTCTGCACAAATGTGGCATATACAGTATACAAAGCTGGATAGGCATAATCTAAGCACATGCTAACATACGCTAATGACACACACACACACACACACACGTGTGACCCTGTCGGCACCCTTTTCTTCACACCACTCCCAACCATGAATCTCTCTTTCTTTCATTCCCCACCCTCATTCTCCCTCTCTCTGTTTTCCTTCTTCTTAACTGCTGGATTGGGCAGCAGTCAGGTCACCAAACTGTTAATCTACAGGTCTGAATGAACAATATGTGTTTAAAACAGACAGTGGCAGCTGTGGCATTTAAATTCAGTTAACAAATTGGAATTCAAGGACAAGAAAATTAGTAATGAACACCAGGAAAACTATCGAATTGTTTTAAAAATGTTCTAGTAAGTTTGCAAATGGCACAAAGTTTGGTAGTGTTGTGGACAGTGTAGAAGGTCATAATAGGTTACAACAGGAAATAGGCTGGGCTGAGAGGTGGCAGATGGACTTCAATCTGGAAAAGTGTGAAAAGATAAAATTAGGCAGATCGAACATCAAGATAGAGTACAAGGTTATTGGCAGGGTCCTAAGCAGTGTGGAGTCTGGAGTTCTAAGGCAGATTAGCAAGTTCTAGCATGCATCTTCATACAGGACAGAACTCACTCTGATGCCTTCATCGCCAGTATCACCCAGAATCTTCATGGTATAAAGTAAATGAGAGGAAGAAATGGCTGAGTTTTCATCTATTGTGGTGTGATTAGCAGCACATTGGAATGAACGTCACTTGGGCCTCAACATCAGTAACCTAAATGAAGCAAACAAGTGTAATATCTCCAAAGCCACTGACAAAACAGTGAGATAAGAAAATAAGTTGTTGGGAGGACGCAAGGAAGTGCCCAAGTTATCTGAATGGACAAGAATCCAACAGGTAGCTTATTATATGTACAGAGGTAGCAGGTGAGTCATGGTCAAATGGAAGTTATAATTGGAGCTGATTTGAAGGGTAGTATAGATTGCTATAGATTGATAGATTTAAATTTGCCACCATGCAATTGCGGAATTCTGCCAGCAGGTAGCACCATTTCATCTTTACCTACAATTTGCCCAAGAAAATCAGCAGATTCCATTATTTTCTCAAAAACTGAAATCTTTATCTGCAATATAAGACAAAAATAAGTAAACTCACAATAACATTGTGAAATGTATGTACTTATTTAGTGGGGTTCCACTCTCTCTGAAAAGCCTAAGCTTAGGCTTTTGAATGGAGGCTAAGGTGTGCTTAAGAGAGCCTGTTAATTTGCAATCACTTGGTTGAACCTCTGGCCCGTATCACCACTATTCCCTGACACTTATCTCTGTTTGGTTTAGCTGGATGTGGATTCTCAACTTAGTAATTAAAGTGACAGTTAAATATATATCACTCCACAGATACGCAAATTTTAAAGAAAAATGGACAATTTTTGAAGTAGAGCGGAGAAGATTTACAAGTATAATCTTTTCTAAGGATGTAATTCAACCACTTTGTCATCATGCCGCCTTATTTCTGGAGAATTCTGTTACGAGAGAAATTGTATGCGGCTATTCAGATAAGAAAAATAAACTCAGTCACATTTCCTCCATTTTCGAGGTGTATGCTTTTAGCATCCCTCCCACCAGAGAGCATAGAGATAGAGTTCTCTAGATTCACCAACCCCTCCCCACCCATGCCTTCCCATCCCCGACTCTTTCCCTTCCAACCATAGGATATGCAACACTGCCGTTACACTTGTCCCTCGTTACAGTCCAGGAACCCAAACACTCCCTCCAATCTCCTGCAACCGGCCCTAATGCATTCAATGTTCACAATAAGGTCTACTCTACACTGGCGAGACAAAGCGTAGGTGAAGCAGAGTTTTGTGCAAAGCTCATATTCTGTCCACAATGGGCATTTTGAGCTTCTGATGGCATGTTAATTCAACTCCCCGGCCTCCTCTACTGTCACTGTGATGTCAAACACAAGCGAGTAGTTCGTGTTCTTTTATTCTGTTTGAGTAACCTACAATACAATAGTATGAACACTGAATTTTGCAATTTCAGGTAACCACAAGACCATAAGATATAGGAGCAGAAGTAGGCCATTCGGCTCATCGAGTCTGCTCTGCCATTCAATCATGGGCTGATCCAATTCTTCCAGTCATCCCCACTCCCCTCCCTGCTCCCCATACCCTTTGATGCCCTGACTAATCAAGAACCTGTCTATCTCTGTCTTAAATGCACTCAATGACTTGGCCTCCACAGCCGCTCATGGCAACAAATTCCACAGATTTACCAACCTCTGACTAAAGTAATTTCTCCACATCTCTGTTTTAAATGGGCGTCCTTCAATTCTGAAGTCGTACCCTCTCACCAATCAATCTACTACCACTCACACTCACTGCCAATTATATTTCTTCTCCCTTTTTCAACTTTCCCATTCTCCCTCTCTCCTGGTTACTTCCTAACATCAGTTTTAGGCACAAATCAAAATTCTCAACATGGGTGCCATTTTAGTCTGCCCATTATTAAGCCTTAACTTGAGTGCTAGCTGGTTGTCAAATGGTTGTGTGCCACGGTTCCCATTGGATTGTGCATTATTAGGCACTTGGCAAGGGCCAATAAAAAGAAGTGAGGTTTAAGCAGAGCAGCCACTGTGTGAGTGGGACTGAGTTAGAGTGGGGAGTTCAAGCTTTGGCTCTTAGGGGCTTCAGTGAAGAGAGGTGAAGGCTGCAGTTAGATCAGTGGGAATGCCAGGCAGAACAATGGAATGGCTCTTACAAGTTGGACCCAGGACAGATTTCCTGAAATGATAACACTGAGGAATTTAAAGTTGCTGACCCTCTCTACCTCTGATCCTCCAGTGAGGAATGGCTCATGGATCTCCAATTTCCTCCTCCTGAAATCAATAATCACCTCCTTCATCTTGCTGATATTGAGTGAGAGGATGTTGTTGTGGTACCACTCAACTAGATTTTCAATTTCCTTCTTACATGCTGATTCATTACCACCTTTAATTTGGTCAGTGACAATGCTGTCATCAGCAAATGTAAATATGGCAATGGAGTTGTGGTCAGCCTCATTGCCTTAAGTATAAAGTGAGTAGAGAGTGGGGTAAGCACACAGCTTTATGGATATGTTGGTACCATTCTGAACTGACTGAAGTCTACAAGTGAGGAAACTAAGGATCCAGTTGCAGAAGGAGGTGCTGAGGCCTAGGTCATGAAGCTTTTTGATTAGTTTTTGGGGGATGATATTATTGAATGCTGAGCGGAAGTCAATGAAGAGCATCCTCATGTATACAGCTTTGCAGTCCAGGGTTGAGTGAAGAGGCAATGAAATGGCATCGGCTGTGGACTCTTTGTGACGGCAAGCAAACTGGAGCAGATCTAAGTCATTTTGCAGGCAGGAGTTGAAATGTTTCATCAGCAACCTCTCAAAATACTTCATCAAAGTGGGTGTAAGTGTGACTGGATGATAGCCACTGAGTCAGGTTACCATGTTCTTCTTGGGCATTGGTCTCATTGAAGCCTGTTAGGAGCAGGTGGGTACCTCAGACTCCTGAAGTGAGAGGTTAAGGATATCGGTCAACACTCCAGACAGTTAATCGGCACAGGTGTTTAGTACTTGGCCAGGAACCCTTCTGGGCCAGATGCTTTCCCTGGGTTCACCTTTCTGAGGGATGTTCTCACATCAGCCTCAGAGACAGAAATCACTGGATCATTGTGGGCTGTAGGAGTTCATGAAGGTCCCTCCATGTTGCTAAGGAATTAGAGACAGAACTGGATGGACTTCAGATCATTTGGGAGGCTGAGTGTTCGATTAACAGGACCTACTGTTAGGTAGTTATACTCACAGGTAACTGGGTGACCATCAGGAGGGGAAAAGCAGATAGGCAGCCAGTGCAAAGTACACCTAGGCTATTCCCTTTCAGAACAGGTAGGGCTTTGGATACTGTTTTGAGGGGGATGACCTAGCAGAGGAAAGCCATGATGGTCAGATCTCTGGCACTGAGTCTGGTTCTGTGGCTCAGGAGGGAAGTGGGGAGAAGAGATGACCTGTGGTGATAGGAGACTCATTGGTTAGGGGAACATACAGGAGATTCTGTGGATAAGAATGAGATTCTCAGATGGTATGTTGCCTCCTGGATGTCAGGGTCAGGGACATCTTGTATTGAGTCCACAACATTCTTAAGTGGTGGGGTGATCAGCCAGAGGGTGTGGTCCATATCGGTATTAATGCCTTGGGTAGGAAGGGGGATGAGGTCCTGCAAAGTGAGTTCAGGGAGTTAGGTGCTAAGTTAGATAGCCAGAGGCTTTTTCCCAGGGCTGAAATGGCTAACATGAGTTTTAAGGTGCTTGGAAGTAAGTGAAGTAGCTAGACCTCTGCTCAGTGCAGATTTCCTGTGTGCCCAATAACTGCTGGTTGATCTTAAGAACTGCCAGCTTGTGTAAGTCAAGCACTTTGGGCCATTACCCTGCTCCCCAAGTACGTTCCCCACAAGGACTCTGTCATGTGAGTTTACTCACCTGCTTGGAGAATTCCCAGACCTCACCAAGCCTACATTCTCCATAGTCTTAAAAGATAGAGTTGAGCACCTCAGTCCCATAACTGGCCTGCCAGTCCACGCCTTTATGTGTAGACTGGATCCAAAGAAGCTGGCACTGGGAAGGCTGAGTTTGCCAACATGGAAAGACTCAGAATTGTACGCTGGTCGAATAGCCCCTTGGCTTCACTCCTCCATATAGTCCCTAAGTCCGATGGTAGTTGCCGCCCATGTGGTGATTACCAAGGCCTTAACGAGGCTACCACCTTGATCATTACCTGGTCCCACACATTGAAGACTTCTTGGTACATTTAGCCAGTAAGTAATCTTTTCCAAGGTCAATCTAGTTAGGGGCTACCTGTGTGCTCGAAGAACATTCACAAAACTGCTGTAATAATCCTGTTTAGCCTTTTTGAGTTTCTGTTTATGCCATTTGGACTGCGAAATGCAGTACAGACTTTTCAACAGCTGATGGACTCTGTATTAAAAAATATAGATTTTCTTTTTGCTTACCTGGACGACATACTTGTCACCAAAGCATCCAAATCTGATCACGTATCTCATCTCCACACACTTTTTGAGTGCTAAGCCAACACGGGTTGATTATTAACCTTGCTAAATGCCAGTTTGGGTTGTCAATCAATGACTGTCTTGGCTATCGAAAGTAGTCACTATTATGGATTTCCCACCACCCCATACTACTAAAAAAAACTACAGGAGCTTTTAGGTGTGGTAAATTTCTATCATCGCTTCATTCCATGAGCTGCTGAACATATAGTGCGCTTGAAGGTAATACCCCTACACAAATGCTTGACTGCTCAGTATCAAACGAGCTCTTTCTAATGCGACCCTACCAGCTCCCCAACACACCCCTAGCCATTACTACTGGCACTTCAGGTGCCGTGCATGAACAGTGTGGCAGCCTCTCACCTCCTTCAGCTGGCAGCTCTGTCCCTCCTAAAGGAAACACAGCAGATTTGACTGTGAACTTCTTGGTCTCTATCTGGCTCTCTGTCATTTTTGTTTTCTTCTAGAGGGTCATCATTTCACATCATTTATTGACCACGGACTCCATGTGCACATGATGGCCAAAATATCAGACCCTTATTCTGTGCAGCAGCAGCATCATCTGGCGTACGTATCTGAGTTCGTAACTGATATACAACATATCAAGAGGAAAAATAATGCCATGGCTGATTGCCTCTCACAGTAAGCCATTCAGGCCATACAAATAGGAGTTGACTGTGCCAGCAAGGTAGCAGACCAAGTTACTGACCCAGAGGTCCAGGCCTGCTGCTGACTGACATTCATTTCAGGGAAACTGGGTTTACTTTCCTGTGCGATGTCTCAACTGGTCGCCCTTGCCCCATCGTGCCCGCGAAAAGGAGACAGACAGTTTTCGACTCCATACCGGGCCTTTTGTACTTGAGCTGGAAGGTCTCACAGAAACTAATTGCATTGAAGTTTGTTAGGCAAACTTGTTAGCCTCAGAAAGCTCATTGGGCTGCAGCTTGTGTGGAGTGCCAATGGGCAAAGATTAACCGTCATGTTTAGCATCTTTTGAGGTCCCTAATTGATGGTTTGACCATGTCAATGTGTACGTTGTTGGTCCCCTTCTGTGGTTTTATGCACCTTCTTATGATGGTGACCATACCACCAGGTGGTCAGAAGTCATCCCTCTAGCATCAATGATAGCAGCAGATGTGACTCAGGTATTCATCATCACCTGGGTTGCTCGGTTTGGCACCCCATCTGATATCTCCTCTCACCTGTGCCAAACAAATGCAGGCTTAGACGTGAACTTGGCAGAAAATGTAGGACATGTACAAAGTGCATGTCCTGCAGCCAAAAATAAAAGGACTGCAGACAGAAGAGAAAATTATAAAAAGTCAAGCTACGTTTTTACAAAGAGCATTATTCTGCATGGTGTTGATGAAAAAACTGATAATGATAAGTGTGACATAGGACTGGGTAGCCTTAAAATTTACAGTGTGAAAACTAACAGGGAACAAGCAATATGGCTTACGCCAGAAGTGAACGGCAAATTAATTAAATGGAAATGGAAACTGGCTCATCTATTCCTCGAAATTAGTTTGAGCAGTATTTGAAAGTTACTGAACTGAAGCCTGCAGACATCCATCCAAGAACCTATGCTGGAGAAAAGGTAACTCGCGTGGGAGTGACATTCATAACAGTGAAATCCAGCTAGCAGCAAGCCAATTTGGGCTTGTATGTAGTAACAACAGGAGGGCCAGCATTGTGGGATGTGATTGGCGGAGACAACTACAACTTAATTGGAGATCCACCACTATTTGCATGCCACTCCCCTTGCAATGGAGTTCACTGAATGTACTGGATTCAGGTACTGGAAAGGTACTGGATGATGCCACAGCAGTGTTCAAGATGGCATTCAGAAACTTAAAAATATCAAGAGTAAAATAATGCTAAATAAAAATGCCACATCCAAGCTTTGCAAAGCCATCCAGTTCCTTATACCATCCATGATAAAGTCGCCAGTGAGCTTGATCACATGGAGGTTGAAGGAATTCTTTCCAAGGTTAAGTGGAGCCCAGGAGCAATGTCAGTAGTCCCAGTAGCCACAAAGAATGGGTCTGTCAGGATCTGTGGTGATCTTATGGTCAACATCAACCCGATACTGAAAACAGATCAATACCCTCTGCCCAAGATAGTGGATATCTTTGAAAACCTTTTCTGGAGGGTAACAATTTGGCAACGAAGATTTAGCTGAAAGGAGGTGGACAAAGAGTCCAAAGTATTTCTCACTATAAACATTCACAAAGAGCTTTGTTGCTTTAATGGGCTTAGTTTTGGAATAGCAGCTGTACTTGCACTCTGGCAGAAAGCTATGGACAAAGAGCTGCAAGACTGCCTAGGTATTCAGTGTTACCTGGATGATATCATTGTTGCTGGCAAGGAAAACAAGGAACATCTCCAAAATCTCAATACAGTGTTAACAAAATTAGAAGATTAGTGTATTCTGGAGGTAGTAAATTGGATTCGATATTGGCTGTGACTAGTGTAGTTCTTTAGGGATCAGTGCTGGGTTCATTGATGTTTGTCATCTATATCAATGATCTGGATGATAATGTGGTAAACTGGATTAGCAAATTTGCAGATGACACCAAGATTAGGGGTGTAGTAGACAGCGAGAAAGATGATCTAAACTCACAACAGGATCTGGACCAGCTATAAACCAGGCTGAGAAATGGCAGGTGGAATTTAATGCAGACAAGTGTGAGGTATTGCACTTTGAGAGGACAAACCAGGGTGGGAGTTACTCTGTGATCAGTAGAGCATTGAGGAATGTGGAAGAATAGAGGTAACAGGGAATATAGAACCATAATTCCTTGATAGTGGCGTAACTGGTAGATAGGGTCATAAAGATAGCTTTTGGCACATTGGCTTTCATAAATCAAAGTATTGAGGACAGGAATTGTGATGTTACTTTGAAGTTGTATAAGATGTTTGTGAGGACTAATTTGGTGTATTGTGTGGAACTTTGGTCCTACCTACAAGAAAGTTGTCAATAAGCTTGAAAGGGTACAAAGAAAATTTACAAGGATGTTGCCAGGACTTGAAGACCTGAGTTATAGGGAAAGGTTGAATAGGCTAGGACTTTATTCTTTAGAACACAGAAGAATGAGGGGAGATTTGATAGAGGTGTTATGTACCCCGTAACTGGGTCACTTACCAGTAAAGATAGAGAGGTCCGTTGAAGTCTGATGGTACTAATTTTAACAGTATTTATTAGTAAAGATTCACAAAAATAATATCAATGCAAACATACAGATAATATACGTTGTCAATACTAAATCTAAAGGTGCGGGTATAATAATAATCAATAAGAAATAAGCTCTATCGTTGTCTAGGGGATAATGAATTGTCCAATGGAAATGTACAGTTCACTGCAGTTCCACAAGCTGCCGTCTTTTGGTTGTCGCTGTGTTGCACTTTGTTGGAGAGAGAGAGAGAAATAGGAATAGAATGGGAACAGTTACCCTGCGGGTTTTCCAACCTGTATGAGTTCGATCCGTCGGAGTCTCGTTGGGGGTGACCGTTCACTTATGGCCTCTCCTTTAGCTAAAGCCGTTCTTCCGTGGTAAGGCCGCCAATCCCAGGCAAGGGAAGGACGCACACAAGCCCCCCACCGGCTGTCGCTATTAAACGCTGTCACAGGATTTCTAGCGTGTCTTCTGGTGCGTCTGAGGGGCTGATCCCACAGACCCTCTTTTATCCTGACTCACAGGGTCGCAGATGTCAATCAGGTTGGGGGTGATGCAATCCCTCCCTCAACCAGCCCACTTTGCCTGAGAGCGTTCACGTAGCATAGTCTCCAATCCACAAATTCGCCTTCCGGAGACAATGGTCATGTCCCGTAGCTTTACATCGCCGGGGGAACGAGACATTCCGCACGTCTCTCTCTCATTTCCTGGGCCCCCTGACCCAACCCAACAGTGATCTTGCGATACTCACAAAGGAGAGGGCTGCAGGCATAACAGAGGTATACAAAATTATGAGGGGTATAGATAGTATAAATACGAACAGGCTTTTTTGATTGAGCTTGGGTGAGACTAGAACTAGAGTTCATGGGTTAAGGGTAAATGGTGAGGTTTTGAAGAGGAACATGAGGGGCAACTTCACTCAGAGAGTCTGGAACAAGCAGCCAGCAGAAGTGTTGGATGCATGTTCAATTTCAACATCTAAGAGAAATATGAATAGGTATATGCATGGGACGGGACAGAGGGCTATGGTCTAGGTGCAGGTCAATGGAATTAAGCAGATTAATAGTTTGGTATGGACTAGATAGGCTGAAGGGCCTGTTACTGTGCTGTAGTTTTCTATATCTCCATGGTAATCAAATCTATGTGGGAATGAAAGGATGCCACTGGCTGTGTTAGGGCGTATCCCAGAGTTAGGGTATATAGCAAATACTTATTTCACCATTAACCAATCTTCAGGAGCGAACATGGATTGTAGACTGAATTTAAAATACCGTCCTAAACAATAGTATCCTTGGAGCTGCAGACTGGAGTTGATTATCATTGATTTTGGGTGTCTGGAGTGTGAGTGTGAAGAAGGAGGTGTCTGAAAACTATGTGTAATTCAAAGGAGGCATTTTAGATTCATTGCAACTATAGAATTGTCCTGCTGTATTCTTTGGTTTTTAGCATATAAAATGTAAGGCCTCGTCTTACAAGAGTGTCTCAATATGATGCCCGCTGCTCATTTTTGATGAATAAAATACATCTATATCAATTAGCTTCAGTGTTTCTCTAGTGACTGTATTCACATCACAACAGACGAGACATTCCTGTGTAGTATCTACCAGTGGCTCTATAACATATCTTTTCTCAAGTCTGGCCAAGCCCAGTCAGTTTCTCTTCACATTTCTCTAGTTTCAATAACAGCTCATTGAGAAGCATTCTTATTTCAGCCAGAAAGGCATGCATTAACATTCCCTTCTGGGCACCTTGAGCACAATCATTCAAGCTGACCCATTGGTGTAGAATTGAAGAAGTGCTGAATTGTGGGAGAAGCCCCATTTTGGTTTCCTCCTCCTTTAGTACATTGAAAGACAAACCAGGGAGTTATTACCTGGTGCCCTAGAATAAATGCTTTGGTCACTATATCCTTTCCCTACATTATAACTGTGGCCTCATTTCAAAATGCTGAATGCTGGGTGTTTTAGAATTGCCTGAAGTTGAGAAAGTAACTATATAAATTAAAGGGTTTTGTGTTTTTTGGATGCCATTAATTCCAATTACCAGACCTTACACTCATACCCAACAAATAATTGAAGAGTGTTAACAGTGATACTTTTTCTTCAATGAATGCCTATGAGAAGTGACAGGATTGATTGACATTTTCATCTTTTATAAATATGGCAGTAAGTAACCTTCTGCATGGGCTTATTATAATTTGCTTTGACTGGCAAGTGCAATGGCTTTGCCAGTCTGATGATGCCAGGTCTGAAGTTTCAATGCCCCTATTCAATTCTGGAAAGCTTCTCAACTTCATTTAGAAGGCCGTGTCAGTTTGAGCATATCAGATGCCATATTAACAGGTCCAGATTTAATTTTAACCAAATAGGAATGGCTACACAAACTCCCTCAGTCTGATTGAACAGAACGGTCATTTACTGTAGCCATTGTAGGATGGAAAACATGACCTTTGACCCTGCCTTGGTCATCAGGACAAAGATAGGAATCTTTATGTTTGCTTCTTCCATTTTCAAAGTAGCCTCCATTTAATCAATTCTGACAGATGGAGTTTCTTTTCCACTTGTGAAAGGATAATTACATACTCCTCATTAGCATTGTAAACTGTTTACTTCTCAGATTTTGGTAGTATAGGAGGAAGTAGCAGGGGCTCTGACCATAATCTTACTCTGCTCTTTAGATACTGGGTGGTCCCAGAGAACTAGAGACGAACGTATGTTATTAGCTTGTAACATTGAACATTGAACAGTCGATGTAACATAGAAATACACTCAAATCAGCGTGAGCTAATCAGTCTGATGGCCTGGTGGAAGAAGCTGTCCCGGAGCCTATTGGTCCTGGCTTTTATGCTGTGGTACCGTTTCCCAGATAGTAACAGCTGGAATAGAATATGGTTGGGGTGACTGTTGTTCCCAATGATCCTTCGGGCCCTTTTTTCACACCTGCCTTTGTAAGTATCCTGAATCATGGGAAGTTCACAACTACGGATATGCTGGGCTGTCCGCACCACTCTCTGCAGAATCCTGCGATTAAGCGAGGTAGAGTTCCCATTCCAGGCAGTGATGTAGCCAATCAAGATGCTCTCAATTATGCACCTGTAGAAAGTTCTTAGGTTTGGGGGAGCCATACCAAACTTCTTCAGCTATCTGAGGTGAAAGAGGCGCTGTTGTGCCTTTCTCACCACACAGCTGGTCTGTACAGACCATGTGAAACCTCGGTGATGTGGATGCTGAGGAACTTCAAGCTGTTTACCCTCTCAACCCCAGATCCATTGATGTCAACAGGGATTAGCCTGTCTCCATTCCTCCTGTAATCCACAACCAGCTCCTTTGTTTTTGTGACATTGAGGGAGCGGTTGTTTTCTTGACACCACTGTGTAAGAGTGATGACTTCTTTCCTGTAGGCCACCTCGTTATTGTTTGAGATTAGGCCGATCAATGTAGTGTCATTGACAAATTTAATTAGCAGATTAGAGTAATGGGTGGCGACACAGTCATGGGTATACAGGGACTAAAGGAGGGGACTTAGTACACAACCCTGAGGGGCTCCTGTGTTGAGGGTCAGAGGGATGGAGATGAGGGAACAAACTCTTACCACTTGCCAGTGATCTGACAGGAAGTCCAGGATCCAGCTGTACAAGGCGGGGTCAAGGCTAAATTTCTGAGCTTCTTGTTGAGCCTGGAGGGAATTATGGTGTTGAATGTTGAACTGTAGTCCAAGAACAGCATTCTCACATAAGAATCCTTCTTCTCCAGATGGGTAAGGATGGTGTGTAGAGCTGTGGGTATTGCATCAACTGTTGAGTAGTTGTGTCAGTAGGCGAATTATAGGGGGTCCAGTTTGGGTGGTAGCACGTTGCAGATGTAGTTCTTGACCAGCATCTCAAAGCATTTGCTTATTACTGATGTGAGTGTGACAGGACGGCAGTCATTCAGGCATGTTACCTTGGTCTTTTTTGGTACAGTGACAATGGTGGATGTTTTGAAGCAGGAAGGCACTCTACACTGGGAGAGGAAGAGATTAAAAATGTCTGTAAACACACCTGCCAGTTGTGCTGCGCACATCTTGAGTACTCACCCTGGGATGCCGTCCGGTCCCGCAGCCTTGCGACTGTCCACCCGTTGGAAACATCTGCATACCTCAGCCTCAGAGATGACCAGATCACAGGTTGTAGCAGTGACTTTTCTCGGAGGCTCAGAGTTAGCGACATTGAACCGAGCGTAAAAGCGATTGAGCTAATCTGGGACAGAGGCCATGGTTTATTAAAGGCTAATGTTTTAAAGGCTAATTTATTAAAGACCATGTTTTAACCGATTTGGTGATGAGTTTAATGCAGTTGATGGACTTCCAGAAAGCATTTGATACAATGCCATGTAACAGACCAACCTTGCAGGAACTGCTATATTCCACAAGTGAATAATTGAAATTCAGATGTAGCGGCAAATCATATTTTACTGGCTAATTATTGCCTAGCTAAGAACAAGAGAAGCAGACTGGATGTACTGATAGGATGGCAGGAAGCTCATGTGACCCGTTACTCTTGGGTCATATGGCATGTTTCTGTCTGATCTAATTTTTGTAATTCAACGTGATAACGTTACTTCTCTGCACACTCAAGATGCTCTTCCGTTGGTGATGTGTCCCATTTGGACTGGTAGCAGGTCACTCATTTCAGGTCTAATGCATGGTTCTACTCAACTGACTAGAATCAAATGGAGCATAGTCGTAGAGTCAGACAGTTATGCAGCACAGAACATAGAACATAGTACAGGCCCTTCGGCTCATATTATGCCTACCTTATAACCTACTCTAAGATTAATCTAACTCTTCCCTCTGACATTGCCCTCCATTTTTTTTCATCCACGTGCCAATCTAAGAGTCTCTTAAATGTCTGTAATGTGTCTGCCTCTACCAGCACCCCTGGCAGCTGATTGCATGCTCTCACCACTCTCTGTGTAAAAAAAAACACTACCTCTGACTTCCCTCCTATACTTTCCTCCAATCACTTTAAAAGTATGCCTCCTTCTATTAGCCATTTTCACCATGGTAAAAAAAAAGTCTCTGATTTTCCAGTTTCTTTATGCCTCTTACTGTTGTGTACACCTCTATCACAGAAAGAGATCCTTTGGTCGTCATGGCTAGCCTAACCATCATCTATGCTAATACCATCTTCCATACCCTTTGAAGTCTTGCATCAAGAAAGATGGTGCAAGGCATGAAAGAAGATGCAAAATTACCACAGCCATAAAGAATCTCGAGAGAGATGTAAAACTGGCTTCTGATTTGTTTTATACTGGTGCAACTGGCCAAATCTACCACTCAGCACTTCAACAGGATCCAGAACATATTGTATAGAGTGAATGACGGGGTTCTGGGGAACGTAGCCAAACAGCATGAATTTGGTGTACAAATGCATGCAGTAGTTCCCTGAAAATTGGAACGCAGGTAAGAGGGAAGTGTATGACAAGCTTGCTTTCATCAGCTAGGACACTAACGGCACTGAAGTTGGATTGCCATGTTAGAGTTATACAAAATGAGGATTAGGCTGAACTTGGAGTACCATGTGCTGGTCTGGCCATCACACTATAGAAAGAGGATGCTTAAATGAGAGTGTGCAGAAAAGATTCGTAAGGAGCCTTAACTAAGCTTCTACATGGTAGACTGCTATGAGAAGTTGTATCCCATGGGATCCAGTGTGAACTAAGTGAATACACAATTGGCTTGATTTGAAGCAGAGGTGATGGTGGAAAGTTCATTTTCAGAATGGAAGCCCATGACTCGTGGTGTTTGTACTAGGCTCATTGCTACTTGTCATCCGTATTAACAGTTTGGATGAGAATGTACAAGGGATAAGTTTGCAGATGACACTAAAAAAGGTGTGTTATAAGCAGTGAGGATGGTTATCAGGAATTAAAAAGGGATCTTGATCTGTTGGGTAAGTGGGGGTGGGGGTGGCAGCAATGACAAATTCAGATAACTTAGGGCTTCAATTCAAATAACGGTGAGAGGTTGTATTTTGGGAAGACAAATCAAGGTAGAACTTCCACAGTGAATGGTAGGGTCCTAGTGAGTATTTTTTAAAAAAGGGACCTGAAAGTGGCATGTCAACTAGACAGGGGTGGTGAAGAAGGCTTTTACCATGCTGGCCTTCATCAGTCAGGGTAGTGAGTATTGAAGTTGAATGCTTTGTTGCAATTGTACAAGACACTTTTGAAGCTGTGTTTGGAATATTGTTTTCAGTTTTGGTTACCCTGCTACAGGAAAGATGCCATTAATCTGGGAACAGTGCAGAAAGATTTATGAGGATGTTGCCAGCACTCAAGGGAGAGGTTGAGAAGGATATTTCTAGATTACTTGCTAAAATGGAGCCCAGCTCAGTATGAAGGTGTCTGTCATGTTAGCCTTCAAGGAGATAAGTTTCTCTTGATTATTTGTTTGGTATATTCTCCCACCTCCCTCCCATGTCTGTCTCGCTCCATCTGCCCAACATCCATCTTATTGCAATGTTGTTGCATCCCTGAGCACATGAATAAAATCATGATAATTAATCATGGTTAATTAGTAACTGCTTGGTTTGTTCTACAAATATTCACTCTTGTTTTTCTTTAAGCTTTTTAGCTTGCTGCATCTCCCTCAGTACTTTTGAACACTTAAAGAGCCTAATGGCTGGTATAATTACCCAACTCTCAGCTTTCCGTGACAACAATGGTACGTAACTGTGGAAAGAACATAGCCCAGTAAGAATATACAGAGTCTAGATGTGTGAGTGGCATCATGGATAACTGGTAGAACTTCCGACAACTGGATTCAATCCTGACCTCTGGTGGTGTCTTAATGGAGTTTGCACATTCACTCTGTGACTTTATGGCTTTCTCCCTCATTCCCTGTTGCTAGGATAAATGGCTATTGTCAATTGCCTCTAATGATGGGTAGAGGTTAGGAGGAGCTGATCGAAAAGAAACAAATTGATTGGGGAGAATAAAACGGAATTAATATGCAAAGGTGTTTGATGATCGACACCGACAGTGAATCCAAGGGTCAGATCTTGTGCTGTACGATCCAGCAGAATTAAAAAGGGGGACTTCCCACTTTCTCAAGGTTGACTAGAAAGACACAGAAGACTTCAATGTTGTCCACTTCATTAATATAGCTTTAAAAATGATAAGCAACACACACAAAATGCTGGAGGAACTCAGGAGGTCAGGTGGCATTTATGAAAATGAATGAACAGTCGACTTTTCGGGCTGAGCCCCTTCTTCGGGACTGAGAAGGAAGGAGGAAGTCACCAGAATATAAAGGTTGGGAGAGAGGGAAGGAGACTAGCTAGAAGATGATAGGTGAAGCCAGGTGGGTGGCGAAGGTCAAGGGCTGCAGAAGAAAGAATCGGATGAGTAAGGAGAGTGGAGCACAGGAGGAAGGGAAGGAGGAGGGTACCTGGGGGAAGTGACAGGCAAGTGAGAAGAGGTAAAAGGACAGAGTGGGGAATAGGGGAAAAGGGGGAGATACTTTTTTACCATAAGGAGAAATTGCTATTCATGCCATCAGGTTGGAGGCTACCCAGATGGATTATAAGGTGTTGCTCCTTCAGCCTGAGGGTGGCCTCAAGCCTCAAAGTGGCACAAGAGGAGACCGTGAACAGACAGGTTGGAACCGGAATGAGAATTGGAATTAAAATGTTAGGCCACTGGGAAGCTCTGCTCATGTGTGTTAATTTTCTGATTGATTTATCTTTTATTATCCAAGAGATGAGCATGTTTGAATCACAGAATTGGTTTAAGCTTACCCTCACAGATTTTAATTGCAGACTAGGTTAGCTCAGTAGATTTCCTTCCTAAAGGGCATCAGTGTACATAAAAGATTTTTAGAACAATTATGGTGAATATTTTAATTAAGTGAATTTAAATTCTCCATCTGCTGTGCTGGGAATTGAAATCATTATGGATCAATACTCCAAGTCACCTACTCATCTAGTAACCAAAGCATTTTCTATTGCACCCTTAAATAGAACTGCATGTCAGAGCAGTGGCAAGATGCTAAATAGCTTGTGACCATAGCAATGTTCCTTCCAATGATTACTGGGAACACTGCAGGGATTGTTTTAAACACAAGAGATTCTGCAGATGCTGGAAATCTAGTGCAACACACACAAAGTGCTGGAGGAACTCAGCAGGCCAGGCAGCGTCTATAGAGATGAACAAAGAGCTGACATTTCAGGCTGAGACCATTCATCAGGACCGTTCCTCTCAATAGATGCTGCCTGACCTGCTGGAGAAGAATAAGCAGTCAATATTTTGAGCTGAGACACTTCATCAGGACTGCAAAAGGTAGAGGCAAAAGCCAGAATTAGAAGTTTGGTGGAGGGGAAGGATTACAAGCCAGCAGGTGATAGGGAGACCAGGGGAAAAGTGACTTCAATCACTTTCAGGCTCCAGGCCAGATTATTTTATTTTCTCTATGGATATCTAGTGCCTATACACTTACATCCCCTATCAGGAAGGCCTTAAAACTCTCTGCTTCTTTCTGCACAATGGACTTAACCAGTTCCTCTCTACTATCACCCTCCGTCGTCTGGTGGAACTGTTTCCTACTCTCACCAATTTCTCTTTCGGCTCCTCCCAAACCAAAGTTGTAACAATGGGCACTTGTATGACTCCAGCTATGCCTGCCTTTTTGTTGGCTAAGTGGAACAAGCCTACAGTGATAATGCTCTCCAACCTTTTCTGTACTATATTGATGACTGCATTGGTGCTGCTTCCTGCACCCATGAAAAGCTCATCAATTTCATCAATGTTGTCTCCAGCTTCAACCCTGGCCTGGAATTTACTTGGTCTATCTCTAGCATATCGCTCTTTTTTCTTGATCTCTCTATTTCCATCTGTGGAGACAAACTGTCCACTGACACCTTTTACAAACCTACTGACTCTCACAGTTATCTTGACTATATCTCTTTCCACTTCTAAAAGTGCAATTTTCTTCTCTCAGTTCTTCTGTCTCTGCCATATCTGTTCTCAGGGTGAAGTTTTACATTCTAGAACATGTGAGATGTCCTCTTTTATCAAAAGACTGTGTTTCCCTTCCTCCACCGTCGATCCTGATCATCTGCCCTCACCCCATCCTCCTACTGATAAAACAGGGATGGGGTTCCCCTTGTCTTTACCAACCACCTCAAGAGCC
Organism: Hemitrygon akajei; assembly: GCF_048418815.1. Taxonomy (NCBI): domain Eukaryota; kingdom Metazoa; phylum Chordata; class Chondrichthyes; order Myliobatiformes; family Dasyatidae; genus Hemitrygon; species Hemitrygon akajei. Next base: position 35,667,728 of record NC_133134.1, on the reverse strand, counting down.
ACCATATCCAGCAGATCATTCTCTCCAAGCTCTGCCATTTCCAATGGGATCCTATCACTAAAAACATCTTTTGCTGCCCCCATTCTCCACTTTCCACCAGGATCGCTCTCTATGTAAGACATTTCTCCTCACTGATCTCATTCCTGACAATTATACCTGCAAGCACGACAAGTGCTACAGCTGCCTCTACACCTCCTCCATCACCACCATTCAGGCCCCAAACAGTCCTTCCAGGTGAGGCAATCCTTCACTTGAGAGCCTGTCAGGGTCATCTACTATATCAGTGCATACTCCTTGACAGCATTGAGACCTGGTGCAGACTGGGGAACAGCTTCGTTGAGCACCTTCACAGTCTGCCGTAAAGGATAGGATTTCCTGGTGGCAATCCATTTCAATTAGACTTCCCATTCCCATTCTGACATATCTGTCCATGGCCACGATATCTTGGACTGCCATGTGGACGCCAAACTCAGATTGGAGAGTAACACTTCATATTCTGTCTGGTCAGCCTCTAATCTGATGGCATGAACATCAGTTTCTGTAACTTCTGGTAATTTCTCCAGCATCCTGCCATCTCTCTTTTTCATCTTTCCTCATTCTGGTTACTTTCTCACCCCTTCTCCTTTCCACAGCAGTCCACCACCTCCATCTGGTTTCCCTCCTCCTCCTCTTTCTTTCAAAGTCCACTGTCAACTGCTATTAGTTTCCTTCTTCTTCAGCCCTATCGCTATTCCACCTATCACCTCCCAGTTTCTTACTTCATCCCCCCCTCTCCCTCATCCACCCACTTCCTTCCTCATCTGGTCTTACCTATCACCTACCAGCCTTTACTCCTCCCCTTCACCCCCCCCCCCCCCACAGACCACCTTATTCTGGTTTCTTCTCTCCTTTCCAGTACTAATGAAGGGTCGTGGTCTGAAACATCGACTGTTTATTTCCCTCAATAGAGATTGTTTTAATTTTACCTCATGTGTACTGCAGTAAATGTGCAGCAAATGTGAAGCTTAATTATTTCTGAACATCTTATTGTATAGCTTGCTACCCTTTAAAATGCTAACCCTCCTGTTTGATCTTCCTGCTTTATAAACCCACTGACATTTCACTACCGATATAAAATAACGTGCTCTCCTCAATATAACCCAGATCTGTGAGCTCCAAGTTGTTTTGAACAGGTATTGTTCTCCACAGTGTAACACTCCAGGGGACTTTAGGAAAGCATGTTATATTATTTAATTGCCTTTTACTAAATTTTCATTATTAATTGAATGCAACATCACGGAACATCAATGACAGGTTAAGCATCCAACATTTGTTCTGCTGTCTATTGCCTGGAAACAAATCTACTTCATATATAGAACAATTATTCCTAATAAACTAGTCCATTACATGATGTAACCATTTAGTGTTTGAGGCCTAGTTTGTGGCAGCTTATTGAAATTTAAATATCATTCATAATATCCCGAGAAGATTAAATTAATTTTCTACACATTTAGGTATTCTATTAATGTAAAATTGCTTTACTCAGTCAGTTGCGTTATTGCAAAGTGTGAATTTTCATTTGCTTTTGAATTTATTTTCCTTATCTCACAAACAGAACATAAAAATTATCAGAGTCAATTGCACCAAACAAACCTTAGCCATGATCTGAAAATCAGAATCAGGTTCATTATCACTGACATATGTCATGAAATCTTAAACACAAGAGATTCTGTAAACGCTGAAAATCCAGAAGAACATCCTTCATCAGAACAATTGAAACTCTTCATCAGAACTGCAATCCTGATGGCGGGTCTCCATTCGAAATGTTGACTCTTTATTCCCCTCCATTGATGCTCTCTGACCTGCTGAGTTCTTCCAGCATTTTGTGTGTGTTGCTATGCCATGAAATTTGCTGTTTTGCAACAGCACTACAGTGCAATGCATAAAATTACTATGAGGTACAATTAAAAAAACATATTGACATAAAAATGTAGTGAAAAGCGAACAAAATAGTACGGCCATGTTCATGTATTATGGTCAGTTCCGAAATCTGATGGTGAAGGTGGAGAAGCTGTTCCTAAAACATTGAGTCTGTGTCATCAGGCTCCCTTACCTTCTTCCAGAGATGAAATAAATGAGAAGAGGTCATGTCCTGGATGGTGGGAGTCCTTAATGATGGATGCTGCATTCTTGAGCCATTGCCTTTTGATGATGTACTTAATGGTGGGGAAGCCCGTGCTGACTGAGTTTACATGCCTCTGTAGCTCTTTCCAATGCTGTGTATTTGCGCCTTCATTCCAGATGCCGATGAAACCAGTCAAAAAGTTCTCCACGAAATATGCAGAAATTTCCTAGAGTCTTTGGTGACATTCCATATCTCCTCAGACTCCTGGCTGGTGTATTGGCAAACAAAGGAATTTTTAAAGCAAAGTTATGTTTTAAACAGCAGAATTAGATATGAAACCACTTTGACATTCAGTGAACACCAAAATTCTTGTAATGCATTCTATTTTTTATCACAGGGAGCAAAACATCATACAAAATCTTATTGCATTCACCACTGCATCATGGGTTAGCATAAAATGAATAAGAAAATTGTCTACCTGCTCTTTTTGTGATTTTAAAAGAAATAATAGAAACTCAGCAGGTCAAACAGCACCATTAGAAAGAGAAACTGAGTTAACATTTTCTGGAGAAAACTCTCCATCAGAGCTGGGAAAGAACTAGTTGGTTTTATTTTGCAGGGTGTGGGAGTGGGATAATTAAAACAATGGGGATATCTCTGATAAAGTGATGCCTTGGTTGTTCTGACATAATCTGTAGATGAAGTCAGAACAAGAAAGAAGGCATGAACAAGGAAACATAACAGCAATGAAAAGAGGATAGTGAGAGACAACAGCATAAAATGACAAATGTGGAATTGTGGGAAATGTCCTGTAGGTCAAGTGGGGAAAAAATAACCATTTTTTAGAGATAGCTGACTTATAGTAGATCTGGCTAATCCTGCTACAGAGTACTGGTTACTTAAGGTTGTTATAGCTGGGCGAGGAAGTGTGAATAAGCTCTCACTACCTAATAAATGCCCCCAATTTTGTGTGTCTCAAATAGCCTCTGGCAACCAAGTCCAGCTTCTGGTCTTCACATGTGGCTTAGCTACTAAACCCGACAGAACTATTTCTACTGATAGGAGAAGGGGCAGAGGTGGGTTACTGGCACACTAAAACCAGTCACTTTGGGCAGATGGGGCTCGTTAGCCATGGTTGGAAGCTCATCTTGGAGAAGGAAAACTTCGATCTCAAGCTTCCGCTGCGTTGCGGCTATACCAACTCATGGAAAGGCTTTAGGAGTAAACCCTGAGGGGAATTCTGGAGCTGGAGTTCTTCAGGCAATCCTACATTGAGTTCAATGATGACTGGCAACACCCATGACATGTCTGGTACCCAACTATTGGTCTCTGCCAATTCATCAGCTATGTGGAGAGGCTGATCCTCCCTTCATGTTGTACTGCCCTGGCTTGCGTACTAGCTTGCACATCATGAAGGCAGCTAGAGCACGATATCTATGGTCGACCCCTCCAATGAAGGGCCTTAGAACTAGTCAATTACCTGAAGTTATAGAATTTGATATATAGGACATGCTTATATTGAATATGTGATGCTGCTCTTCAAACTGACATTGACCCTTGGTTAAATAATGCAGAGATATTCCCTTTATTATGTCCATCCCTTCACCACTCTCTCTGAAACTAAAAACTATATTAACTGATCCCTTTCCCAGTTCTGACAAAGAATCCTTAACCTAAAATATGAACTATATTCTTTTCCTCAGATCTTCCCTTGCTAGTGAGTGGATGAATATCTTCTATTTACATTTCTGGTTTCCAACATTTGCAATTTTGTTTGTTATTTCCTCCTCCTTTAGTAACTTTAATTCAATATGAGCAGCTGTGGAATAATAATATTATCTGTAGTAAGCGGCATACATTGCTACCATCATGTGTGTGTATAAAAAATATTAGCAGGAATTGGCCACCTGGGTTTATGAAATCACCCAGCCATTCAATAAGATATTAACTGTGTTTTTTTACCTCAAGCTCACTTTCTCATTTTACTTGATTGCATTAGTATCCCAAAAATCTATTAATCTCTGTCATGGATGACTCAGCGACTCGGCATTCCAGAATCCCCTGTGGAAGCTTCTTACACATTGGAACTCACTTCAATATAATACTATCAACTTTCCAAAGCAGAATGAATGTCTTACATTTTTCTGGCTCCCATTTTAAACTCAAGACATACCAAGTAAGTACATAAGAGAGTAGAGTACAGGCAGAAGAGTTCATTTGGAAATGTCAAAATGTGGTTCTTAAATTGTTCACAGCAAAATTCAACCAGCAGTGATGTGAAAAATGACCGTGTAAGCTTATTTAGTTTGTTTTTCTGTCATAGTGCTAGTATACTTTCACACTCACCAAAAAGGATTTTGAGGAGAGTGCAATTAGTGTGGGGAAAGCTAATGTACTTGGACATTTTGAGATCAAGAAGCTGGTGGTGCTGTGTCTTGTGAAGAGCATCATGGTCGATGAGTCCCCAGGTCTGATGGAATATGTCCCAAGTTATTAGAAGAGGCAAGAAAGACTATTATTGGTCCTTTATTGAAGACCTTTGCATCTTCAATATCATCAAGGGTAAGATTTTTACTCAGAGAGTGGTGAGTGCGTGGAATGGGCTGCCAGCAACGGTGGTGGAGGTGGATACAATAGGGTCTTTTAAGAGACTCCTGGACAGGTACATGGAGCTGAGAATAATAGAGCGCTATGGGTGTTACGAACCCCGTAACTGGGTGTCTTACCAGCAAAGATAGGAGTATCTGTTGAAGTCTCATGATACTATTTTTAACAGTATTTATTAGTAAAAATACACAAAAATAATATCAATGCAAATATACAGATAATATACGTCCTCAATACTAAACCTAAAAATGCGGGTATAATAATAATCAATAAGAAATAAGCTCTATCGTTGTCTAGGGGATAATGAATTGTCCAATGGAAATATAAAGTTCAGTTCAGTTCATACAGGCTGCAGTAGTAGTTGTTCACTGTGTTGCAATTGTGTGTGTGTGTGTGTGTGAGAGAGAGAGAGAGAGAGAGAGTGAGTAACTTGCCGACTTTCCTTTTACGATCTTGATCCATCTCCATCCTTTAGCTAGACCGTTCCGTGGAGGACTCGTCACCCAGGCAAGGGTGGACACACACACAAGCCCCCACCGGTCTTGTAGCGTCTCTCCTGGTGTGTCTGAGGGGTGTTCCCCAGACCCTACTTTTATCCCCACTCATGGGGTCTCAGATGTCAATCAGGTTGGGATGATGCAATCCCTCAACCAGACCACTCTGGTTGCCCCCTGAGGGGTTTCAATGAATAGAACAGTACTCAGTACACGATTCCTTCTCCAAGAGACAATAGCAGTAATCTCTCTCTTTGTCAATAGGAGACATTCCAACCTGTGCTGTGCCCCTCTCTCATACATTTGTATGAGCTGTTTATCTCTCTCATTTCCTTTGATAACAGCATCGGAATAGTCGTGATTTGTGATTCTCCAAAGGGGGGGGCATTGGCGATTCTGTACCCTTCTGCCCGTCAGAGTTGCTCCTCATTCGTAACATGGGTAAGCCTAGTAATTTCTAAGGTAGGGACATGTTCGGCACAACTTTGTGGGCCGAAGGGCCTGTATTGTGTTGTAGGTTTTCTATGTTTCTAATGAAAGTAGGGATAATCCAGGAAATTATAAACCACTGAGTTTATAAACTCACTGAAATTATAAACTCACATCAGTGGTGGTGAAGCTTTTGGAGAAGATTCTTAAGGACAGGATTTATGTGCATTCAGCAAACATGACCTGACTGGTGACACTCAGCATGGCTTTGTACTGTATGTAGCAGGTCATATCTTACAAACTTGATTGAAGTGACAAAGGTAATTGATGAGGGTAGGGCAGTTGAAATTGGCTGGATGAATTTGGTAAGGCATTTGACAAAGTCGCTGACGGTAAGCTCATTCAGCTCTTTAAGATGCATAGGTGCAACGGTGACTTCATTTGGATTCAGAATAGGCTTGTCCATTGAAGAATGATGGTAATGCTCAATGAGTCTTATTCTGTGTGGAAGTCTGGGACCAGTAATATTCCACAGGGATCAGTGTTTGAGCCTGAGTTGTTTGTGATACATATAAATGACTTGTAGATGCATGGGTTAAAAAGTATGCAGATGACTTGTGAACAACATAGAGAAATGTCAAAGAATACAGCAGAATGAAGATCAGTTACAGGTATGAGTGGAGAAATAAATGCAGTTAAATCCAAGCAACTGTGAGGTCCAAGGTAAGGGAAGGTAAAGTTAGTGCTAGGACCTTTAGAATTACTGACGTACAGAGAGATCTTGGACACCAAGTTCATCGCTCCCTAAAAGTGGGCATGCGAGTAGATAGGGTAGTAAAAAAGGAGTATGGCATGCTTGCCTTCATTGATTGAGGTATTGTGTATCAGAGTCAGGAATTCATACTGCAGCTATACAAAGCTTTGGTTAAGCTGCACTTGTTAGAATTGTGTACATTTTTGGTTGCTTCCTTGCAGGAAGGATATGGAGACTTTGAAGAGGATGCAGAACAGGCTTAGCAGGAAGCTGGCTGAAATGGTGGGCAGGTGTTGTGGGGAGTGGTTGGACAAAGTTGGGCTTTTCTCTGAAATGTCAGAGGCTCAGTGGAGACCCGATGGAAAGTTATAAATTATGAGAGGCATGGATAGGGTAAATGGTCAGAATCTTTATCCCAGGATAGAAATGCCAATTACTAGAGCGTGCACATTTATGATGGGAAAGGAAAGCTTAAGGGGATGTGATTTTTCACATCAAGTGTTTTTTCACAAAGAGATTGGTAGATATCTGGAAGGGGCTGCCAGGGATTGGTGGTGGAAGCAGATATGAGAGTGGCATTTAAAAGGCTTTTGATACAGATGGAAGTGAACGGAATGGAGGGGTATGAATGATGTACAGGCAGAAAAGAGTTAAATTAACCAGCATTGTGTTTGGCACAGGGATTGAGTGCTGTGTGGTTCTATATTCTATGTTGTTTGCTCACCTTATCCTAGTTCGTTGCTCTGTATTCTGGGGTTTAAATCAATCCCTTCAACCTCTTTCTCCGATGTGTGATTACTACTCATTCAGCTAGTTTCGTTCCTTTAATTGGCATGGTGTCATTTCTAAACAAGCGTCGAAAACAAAGTGTATCTTGGAAATTTCAATTGATGTTGAAGGGCTTCATTTGACTTATTGTACCATGTGAAATACAAATGGCTTTAAGAGTTATACGGTTATAAGCAGTAATTATCGTTGTACCTGCTGAGAAACAGAACTAAGTTCAGCCCTGCAGCTGGAGGCTTCTCAGATTAATGCCAGTCAAGTCGGTAAAATGTCACAAGGGCTTCCTGATCATTTCTCATGAGAAATTTTACAGATGAGAGGTTGCTAAATGAGTAGTTCAAGAATTGAACCTTACAGTAAAAGATTCTTACAAACAAGTTTGTGACCTTGTAAGACTAATGTAATTAAACATCCAATAAACTACTTCAAATTAAATAAGCTATTTGTAATCTCAGGTTACAAAAACATATGTTTTCAAAGCATATTTTACATTTCAAGAAAGTGTATTGATGATCATTAATCTTTTATATTATTTCATTAATATTTAATTTTGTTCAACTTACATATTGCCATGAGATATATTTAATCATGACAGGCATTTCTTGATCGAAGTCAGAAAATTAACAGCATATGAAGCCCCGAGATAAGCAAATGGTTTTCTCTGTTATAATTTTGTTTATATAAATGACCCTTGCTTTCTTAACTGCTTGTGTTATGAACTATTGATTTCTCTCTGGAAAATGACAACATTGCGTTGCAATTTACATTGTCGCTTGGCCAACTAATTCTCGCTGGTCAGTATAATGTGAAATGAACTCATTTTGCTTCAGTTCTGTCTGAACCCTTCTAATAGAAAACAAAATTCTGTCTGGTGAACCTATCAGTTTAATCAAATCATGCTCCAGTAAATAGGTTACTCATTAATACTTCAAGTCTGAAATATATAAAAAATAATGTCCAACAATTTTAGAACATTGACCTTTAGCATAGTACACTGTTGCTATCTGTGTTCTAACTTGCACAAAGTCTGATTCAACATCATTCCTGTGCCTGTTGTCCTGTGTACACTCGTCATTAGGCTATGCCTTGTATTTAGTTTTCACTGTTATTTTCATTTCCCTCTATGGTCTCCTTCCTCCCTTTCTCTGCAATCTCCTTTAACTCCTCCATCCCAGCAGGATATCTGCTTTCCCCAATTTTGCTCTTCTCTGACATTAACTGCTCCTCTATTGGTGCAGGCCTCTTCAGCAGCTACATCCCAAAACTATAAAATTCCTGGCCAAAATTCCTTTTCATCTGCTTTCCCCTCCTTTCTGATGCTCCTTAAAATATAAAACTTTGATAAAGATTTTGGTCCTGTAACCATTATATTATCTTCTTATTTACTCAGATAATTTTTGTTTAATAATCATCACAGTAAAATATTTGGAGAGTTTATGATAAATGTGTATAAATGCAAATTCAAATTTGTACAACATGGAAGTAGTACTTTCGCCCTATCCGGTTCGTGTCAACCTTCAAGTACTCATGTCCATTCATCCTACACTTATTCCATTTTATTCTCCTCATATTTCCATCAACCTCTTCTCCCCTCATCTGCACATTAAGGACACTTTACAGCAGCCTATTAATCTATCAACTTGTATTTGTTATTTCTTGTGCCTCAGCATTTGTACATTGAATTATTTCTGTGCTGACCATCTTTACACATGAAAAAGTGGGGAGTCTCCCTAGGCACTGTTCCAACAAAGAAATTTATAGCTCAAAATTAACCGTAAGACATAGGAGCAGAATAAGACCATTGTTTCTTCTCTGCCATTCAATCACAACAGATATATTTTCCCTCTCAAACCCATTCTCCTGCCTTCTTCCCATAACCTTTGACACTCTCACTTATCAAGAACCTATCAATCTCCGCTTTATAAATACTCAGTGACTTGGCCTCCACAGTCTTCTGTGGCAATGAATTCCACAAACTCACCACATTTTAATGAAATGTATTTAGACCTAAGTATAAAAATATTTAGAGTTCTTTCAGAACATATGCCATGTTAATAAACTTTTGCTGGATCAAGTATACTATTTGTGGATGATTCCAAAGATAATGTTAGAGTCAAGTTGGAGTTCAGGTATTGATGCACTTGACCTCCCACTCCACCATTGGACTTATTACTGACATGCTGAGCAGTGAGATAGGATGTATTTCTCATCTGGCCCTTTGGCTTAATGACTGGGCTGTATTTGCTTAGGTGGGGGCTACTGACTATGTCAAAAAAACTACATTAAGTGCCTTTCCTATTTTATTTATCTTAACATTTTTGACGATAAGCTATCATTGATATACTTAGTATTATTCAACATATTTTTGAATTTACAACCTTTAATACTATTTTTATCTATAAATTTTGGAACATTTAGTTATTATTTTATTTATTAAATATTTATTTATTTAGACCTTTATTTGCATTGCCTACAACTATCAGATACTTTAGTAACAAACCTCTAGCCACAGTGAAGTATTGGAGGCCATCAGGGTGGGATCTCAGGATTTGACACTTGTGGTCTGCTTAGAGCACAGAGACCACTCTGCCTCTGGTGTGAAGGGGTGGTTCCCTGCCCCTCCCATATGTGAAGCAGGTTAATTTAGGAGGACAGGTACTATAGTGGGGTGGATCCAGATTTATCCTTTTGCTTGGTGTGCACAAATTTATACTCTTTTAGATACTAACATTGATTAATCTTTTCCTTGTCTCAATTGGAATTGTATTCATGACAGATGCCATTCATAGATATAGCCTGGGCAATTGACTGAGTGGTGGACTGGTGTTTGATGTGGAACAATGCAAGAAAGAGAGAACAATCTTTGTTTCATACTTTGATATTGACAAGGGCTGGAGATTAAAGTTTCTACTCAAGTATGTGTGCTTATCAGAAGCTGTGTAGTTTTAATTGCAGAAAGCTTAAGATGGTTCTATATGGACAAGTCATTCCACATGACAGAGTGTGGACAGGGTCGAGATCAGCTAAAGACAAAAATTCCAAAACATGCATTCTTTGTGCATTCTTGGCAACTGAAATTGAACCATTTCTTCTCCCTGGGGATGCTCTCTGTAAAAAAGTGATATTCAGAATTGTTCTGGTATTGTAGCTCTGGATCACAAAATCAGAGAGGAGAAATAAAATAACATGAATAATTGCTGGAGAAAGGCATTGAATTTATCACTGCTTTGCAGCTGGTTTAGCCAGACTAGTCAGTGGGAAAACTGCTTTGTGTCAAAGATGATATAATTACTGATCTCTCCAGCTGAGTCAAAATGATTTACTGTGGTGTTAATTTTGTGTTACTATGTTTTTCAAGAGGATTTACTACTTCAGATTAGTATGTTTTCTTCCGAAGGCAGTTGGGAATCATAAATGTAGCCTTGTATGCCTTTATCAATATTCCTTCATGCTTTACTAATCAGGAATCTATCAACTCACTCATTTTTGCCCATTATCTATCTATCCACTTCAGCAGTCCAATCCCATGTCTCTAATTTGGTTTAGTGATCTCTTGTGTGCATCTCATCAAAAACTTCCTGAAAGCCCAACTACACCATATTCACTAGCTCACCTTAACTATTGACCATTGATAAAGCATTGAGGATGAGACAAAGCATCTTGATGAACGTAGAACAGTGGATGTGGTGTACTGTATATGGACACCACAAGTAAGGTGTCTGATAACGTTCCCTATGGTTGGCTCATTCAGAAAGTCAGGACGTATGATATCAAGGGAAAATTGGCTGAGTGGATTCAGATGTGATTTAATCTGCCTGGAGGTCCACGGCCAGTGGTATTCCACAGTGATTTATTCTGAGATTTCTGCTCTTTGTGATTTTTATCCGTGTCTTGGATGAGGAAATGGAAAGTTGGCTTAGTAAGTTTGCAGATGACATGAAGGTTGATAGAGCTGGGGATAGTGTAGAAGGTTGTAGGATACAATGGAATATTAATAGGATGCAAGCTGGGCTAAAAAGTGGCAGATGAAGTTTAACTTGGAGAAGTGTGAATTAATTCACTCTGAAAAGTCGGATTTAAAGGTAGAATACAAGATTAATGCATGACTCTTGGCAGTGTGGTGGAACAGAGGGATCATGCAGCCCATGTCCATAGATTCCACAATGCAGTGCAAGTTGATAGGAAGGTACATGGTGTGTTGGCTGTCATTAGTTGGGATTGAGTTCAAGACCCGTGAGGTAATGTAGCTTCAAAATACCCTAGTTAGACTACACTTGAAATATTGTGCTCAGTTATAGTTCTGTCATTATAAAAGAGTTATAAAAGCTTTAGAGAGAATGCAGAGGAGATTAGAGAACATGTCTGCATGGATTAGAGAAAATGTCATGAGTATAGGTTTAGTAAGCTAGGGCTTTTCTCTTTGGAGCGGGGTAGGATGAGCGGTGACTTGCTAGAGGTGGACAAGATGATAAGAGACATAGATCAGGAGGATAACCAAAGATATTTACCCAGGGCAGAAATGGCTAATATGGGAATGGGGGAGGGGGAGACATAATTTGAAGGTGATTGGAAGAAAGTATAGGGGACACGACAGAGGTTAGTTCTTTACACAGAGAGTAGTGAGTGTGTGGAACACTATACCAGCAATGGAGGTAGAGATAGATACATCACAGGCATGTAAGTAACTCTTAGACAGGCACAAGTAATGTAAAAATTGGAGGGCTATGTAGGTTGAAAGGGTTAACTTGACTTTAGAGTATGTTCAAAGGTTGGCGTAACATTATGGGTTGAAGGGCCTCTAGTGTGCTTTAGCATTCTGTGTTCTATTATGTTGGTTTCAGTCTCAAAATATCTGACAGGTTTGCCAATCGTTTCCTTTTCGTAAATTCATGCTGACTCTCCCTAAAGCTGCTATTACTTTCTAAGTAACTGTTGCCAATTCTTCATTAATAATTTCTAGGTGGAAATTCTTTAACTCGAATCTGAAAAGGAGACAGGCACAAATAAAATCATGGTCATGATTACTTTGACTACATAAGAATACAATTCTTATTCTGCCAAATTCGAGTGAGAACCTCCTTGGTCATGTGTACATTTCACATGAATTATATTAAGGTTCAGATGGGAGAATTGCCTTATCGGCATGCTAGGTGAATATGATTTCATGCCGAGTGACCTCCCCTCCAATGTCACCTCTTCAAACAACCAACAGCATATACAGCTATCAGTAACATCTTATAGTTATGGTCTATGCCAAGAGCAACAGGTTGGTGGAGAATACTGTGTATCTGATGCTAACTGCAGTGACGCTGCTGCAAATACAGCATCAAGAAAAAGTCTTAGGCACATATGTACAGTATAGCTAAGACCTTTGGATTGTACTATTTTTGTCAATGTGGAGCAGAGAGTGAGTTTGTAAATCCGGCAGGAGCAAGGGATGTTGAGAACGGGTGATGGTGAAGTGCCGCGAAAGGGGTGAGGAACAGATGGCTGAGGGGTAGGGGTGGGGGTGGTGTGGAGCGGGTGCAGACGCATCCATTCTTGAGACACCAGGCCAGGTTACTTGACCCCAAGCAATTGGTTTAGTGATCATTACAGAATGTCTTTCTGGTACTTTCCACTCCCTCCCTCTCCCTTCCCCATTTTCCAACCATGCTTCCCCTCTCCTTGTCCCCCTTCCCACTCTCAGTCCACAAGTGAGACCCACATCAGAAACAACTTTATCATCACTTACATATTTCATGAAATCTGTTTTTCATTTTGGCGGCAGCTGTACAGTGCAAAACATAAAGTTAATGCTGGACTTTGCAAAAGTCTTAGGCACCTAGCTGTATACGTATATAGTATGTGCATATGTCTCTTACAGAGATTTACATGTTTTTCATTGTATCAGTGCATGAATGTAAGTACTTGTGTATATTATAATTAACTCAACTTCGACTTTGAATTACTGAAACAAGCAAAAAATTTTTTAGCACCATTAAACAATACTTGGTACACTTAAAGAAACTTTAGAAAGCACTGAGTACTTGTATAACTATAACAGCAAACACTAGAAATTAAACAGTAAATAATGGATGGTTCCTTTAATTAGATTCTTTCTGCTGCTGAATACTTGTGCTGGCCTGTGAAGCTAAGTGAGAACTATAGATCGAGTGTGTTGTTTCAAATTAGGAACCATTCTGATTGACATCATGGTTATCTGCTCTTCTGGGCAGGCACAGCAATGTCTCACTGATACACTGTCCAGAACGATTTTCCCCATTAATATGCATGTGTGCTGTGGATGCCATTTTGGAATTTAAGGTACTTTGTTCCACCTGAAAATTGGGTATTAAGATTCCATTTTCTTGTCAAGATAGCTTACCTTCTTTAAAGCAAAATCATGGAGTAAACAATGAAAAAGAGAGGCCCCTGTCTATGTGTGCAGGAAAGATGCTTTTCAATGGAAACAGAATTTGCAATTCAAACAGTCCCTCTCAGTTTTTGGACATCTTTGATGTCATTTCCTCTTCTGTCTAATTTGCATGCATCACCAATTGGTAATTAAGGTTAAGGTTTATATTTAGAAGGTTGGCATTTTGCACAGTTCTCTAATTGCACAAATAATTGAATGTAAAAACCTGCAAAACCACCTCCCTAATTCAGGTCAGGAGAAAAGAATGAAGCAGTAATGGGATAGCTTAAAAATGATTTTTATGTAAGAATGAATGCTGTGGCATCATTTCCATTATCAGTAACTATTGCATAAGAATATCCCATCCACTATATTCATTCTAATTGACCCAACAATTAATGCATATCTTTCCATGGGAAAATGATGGAAAAGTTATATCCTAGTGCAGGAAGTGGCATAAAGAATAGTGAAAGCAATAATTATTATTTAAAAATTGGATTATATTAACAGAAAAATCCCTTCAGTTATTGTTTCTCTGAATATCAGTGTCAGCGAGTTTTGCTTTAAATCACACACAGGAACTTTTCTAATGAGCTCATCCTGAGACCTTTCATGCACTGTCCCCTCACAACATGTGTATGTAAATTCGTTGGAGCCTGACTATAGCCTGAGATGTGATGCATTTCTACTGACTCGGGGTAAAATATGCCTACACATTGTGGTCTAAATACATATACAGGCCAGTGGTCAGCTGAGCACACATGGGCTTATAATCAAATAAACCAGAGTTCATTGTTGTAGACCTGTTAACTTTGGTACATAAGAGAGAATTGGGAAATGGGTGGGGGAACTTAATTGTTCTAGAATAGATGGCCTAATTCTATGCAATATGAAAACCATTGAGGCTCTGATACAAGACCGGAAGACCATAAAAGATAGGAGCAAAATTAGGCCATTTGGCCCACCAAGTTCACTCTGCCACTTCATCATTGCTGATCCAATTTTCTCAGTCTCAATCTCCTACCTTCTCCCCAATATCCGTTCATGCCCTGACCAATCAAGAATCTATCAACCATAAATAATGTATAATTAAGTCTTAAATATACATCAAGACTTGGCCTCCACAGCTGCCTGTGCAAATAATTCCACAGATTCACTAATGGATAAAGAAATTCCTCCTTATCTCTGTTCCAAAAGGATACCCCTCTATTCTGAGGCTGTGTCCTCTGGTCTGAGACTCTTCTACCATATAAAACATCCTCTCCACATCCATTTTATCAACACCTTTTATCATTCAATAGATTTCAATTAGGTCACCCCTCATTCTTCTGAATTCTAATTAAAACAGGCCATCAAATGCTCTTCATATAACAAGCCATTTAATCCTGGAATCTAACATCTTCCCAACAACTGAGGTCATATTAACTGGCCTATAGTTTCCTTTCTTCTGCCCCTTTCCCTTCTAGAAGAGTGGAGTGACATTTGCAATTTTCCGGTCTTCTGGAACAATTCCAGAATTTAATAATTCTTGAACGATCATTATTAATGCCACCACAATCACTTCAGCCACCTCTTTCAGAACCATGGAGTGTGCACCATCTCGTCCAGGTTCCTTATCTATCTCCAGACCTTTCACTTTCCCAAGAACCTACTCTCTAGAAATGGTAATTTTGTACACTTCATGACCCTTGAAGCCTGGAACTTCTACTAGACTGCTAATGTCTTCCACTGTGAAGAATGTGCAAAATGCTTATTCTGTTCATTTGCCTTTTTGTTGTCTCCAGCATCATTTTCTAGCAGTCCGACATCTACTCTCACCTCTCTTATGCATTTTATGTATCTGAAGGAACTTTTGATACCCTCTTTAATGTTATTTGCTAGCTTACTTTCGTATTCCATCTTTACCTTCTTAATGACCTTTTTAGTTGCCTTCTTTTGGTTTTTAAAAGCTTCCCAATCCTCTAGCTTTCCACTAATATTTGCTCTATTATATGCCCTGCCTTTGGCTTTTATGTTGGATTTGGCTTCTGTTAGTCAAGTTGTGTCACCTTTTCTTTAGAAGTCTTCCTCTTCTTAAGGATTTGTATATCCTGTACCTTCCAAATTTCTTCTAGAAATTCCAGCTTTTGCTGCTCTGTCGTCATCCCTGCCAGTGTTCTTTTCTAACCAATTCTGGGCAACTCTTCTCTCATGCCTCTGTACTAACATGGTTAGAACATTGACTGATTGGTGCGAAGCAGCGAGTGGGGATAAAAGGGTCTTTTCTGGTTGGCTGCTAGTGACTAGTGGTGTTCCACAGGAGTTGGTTTTGGGACCACTTTTTATACTGTATATAAATGATTTAGATGATGGAATAAATGGCTTTGTTGCCAAGTTTGCAGATGATACAAAGTTTGGTGAAGGGGCAGGTAGTGTTGAGGAAACAGGTAGGATGCAGAAGGACTTAGATAGATTAGGAGAATAGTCAAGAAAGTCACAAATGAAATACAATGTTGGAAAATGCATGATCATGCACTTTGGTAGTGGAAATAAATGTGCAGACTATTTTCTAAATGGGAAGAAAATCCGGGAATCTGAGATGCAGTGGGACTTGGGAGTCCTTGTGCAGAAATCCTTGAAGGTTAACTTTCAGGTTGAGTCGGTGTGAGGAAGGCAAATGCCATGTTAGTATTCATTTCAAGAGATCTAGAATACAAGAGCTGAGGCTTTATGGGGCACCGGTGAAGCCTCGTCTTGAGTATCGTGAACAGTTTTGAGCCCCTCATCTTAGAAAAGATGTGCTGGCATTGGAGAGGGTCCAGAGGAGGCTCACAGGGAAGATTCCATGAATGAAAGGGTTATCACACGAGGAATGTTTGAGGGCTCTGGGTCTGTACTCGCTGAAATTTAGAAGGATGAGGAGGGACCTCATTGAAACCTTTTGAATGTTGAAAGGACTAGACAGAGTAGATGTGGAAAGTATGTTTTCCATGGTGGGAGAGTCTAAGACAAGAGGGCACCGCCTCAGGATAGAGGGGCACCCTTTCAAAACAGAGATATGGAGTATTTTCTTTAGCCAAAGGGTGGTGAATTTGTGGAATTTGTTGCCACATGCAACTGTGGAGGCCAGGTCGTTGGGTGTATTTAAGGCAGTGATTGATAGGTTCTTGATTGGACATGGCATCACAGGTTATGGAGAGAAGGCCAGGAACTGGGGTTGAGGAGGAGATGAAAAAAATGGATCAGCCACGATTGAATGGCGGAGCAAACTCAATGGGCCAGATGGCCTAATTCTGCTACTATGTCTTATGGGCTTATGGTAATTCCCTTTACTCTACTGTAATATTGATACATCTGACTTTAGCTTCTCCTCCTCATATTCATGGTGAATTTGATTTTATTATGATACTTGTCCCTAAGGGTTCTTTTACCTTAAACTTCTAATCAATTCTGGCCCATTGCACAACACCTAATCCAGAATAGTTGATTCCCTAGTGGGCTCAGCTACAAGCTGCTATAAAAAACTGCTCATATGTGTTCTCAAAATTCATGCTCTTGGAATCCAGCACCAACCTGATTTTCCCAATCTACCTGCATTTTGAAATCCCCCATGACTATTGTAACATTGCCCTTTTGACATGCATTTCTATCTTCTGTTGTATTTTGATGAACACATCCCATACTACTGTTTGGGAGTACGTATACAACTCCCACCAGGGTCGTTTTACCTTTGCGTTTCCTTAGCTCTATCCAATGCCTTCCAACCCTTTGTTCTTGCTTTTTAATGATTTGATTTCATTTTTCACCCACAGAGCAACACGAGTCCATCTGCCTTCCTGCCTGTGCTTTTAATACAAAGTGTATCCCTGGACATTAAGCTCCCAGCTGTAATATTCCTTCAGCAATGAGTCAGTCATGCCTACAACTTTACAATTGCCAATGTGTAATAAGTTCATATACCTTATTCCATATACTGAGCCTTCATATATACCACCTTCAGCCCTGTATTCACTCTTAATGATTTTGTCCACCTTTTACATTGAAACTCATCCTCTTGTCTGAAATATTGCCCTATTAACAGCCTCTCCTCACTATACATTGCTTCTGCTTGTAAACCAGCTACCTTACCTTCAGCATTTACATTCACTTTTCCTACGATAATTCTTACATTGAAATCTAAGCAATTCAGGACACTAGTCACACCATGCACAACCTTTTTGGTTCCTAACTTTGTCTGAGATTTTCCCAAAATCTGCCTCCCCATCCTCTCCACTAACTGTTCTGGCACTCTGGTTCTCATCCCCCTACAATTCTAGTTCAAACCCCACTGTGCAGCACTAGCCAACCAGCATTAATCCATTTTCCCGCCAGGATATTTGTCCCCCTCCAGTTCAGGTGCAAACTGTCCCTTCTCTCTTCCCTGGAAGAGGGCCCAATGATCCAAAAATCTTATGCCATCCCTCCTACAACAACTCCTTAACCGGGTGTTAAACTGTATGTGTATCTCTGGTTAATTACAAATATGATAATGTACAAAATAAAAACATGAAGCACCAAGAGTTATCTTCAATAGCTTGCTTCAGCAAAAAAAAAATCATTTGAATCCTAAGCAGAATGTTGTGGTTTCACCATCCTGTTAGCTGGCAATTGAGTTATGCTATTCCCAGTCCCTGGGTGCAGTGCATTTGGATCTCTTCGCTCACCAGGAGTGGATCATATCTGTATCATCTTTTAGAATATTCCCAGTGTCAATGTTTAAGGTGACAGATATGATTGAAATCAAATAACAATGAGATTTCACCTTCATTGCATCTTTTACAGCTTGTTTAAGATGTTCTTGAATACCCGAAATTAAAAACAACTTGTCATCATTTTGACAAGACAGTACTTAAGTGGTATGTGTCTTATATCAATAATGGTAAGTCACAAAAGACTAAGGGATATATTGGAATGAAAGGGGATAGAGATAAGTGTGTGCACCCGCTTGGATTCAACCCTCTTGCGGACCACAAATCAGTGGGTTTTCCATTATGTTTAACACAATTTCTTCCATTTGGATTGAGCTATGTCTTCTCTCTTCATTTAGCTCTGGCTGTCCACAATTTATGTCATTGTCTATTGCAAGAAAGAGGTTGTATTCTTGTGAGGTGCCAAGTGACTTGTTTGGTAGATGTGGTTGTGCTAAGCCATGGTCCATTAATTGGCTGTGTGTGAACTGAGGGTTGTAAGTACGAGGTTAAGTGTGTGAATTCATAATGTGAATCTTGACTGATAATGCTAGTTGGTAAGAAAATGAGGAGGTGCGGTCACTTGAGAATGTTGCAATTGTTAGCATGTGGATTTTGAAAATGCGATGGCACCTCTTGACCACTCACAGGAGATCATTATACTTTTCTCCTGAACAGTGTCATATCTTTAGGCACTCTGCCATTATTTCTTTGTTGTCTTCTCAACGTGCTCCAAGTGTGAGCTGGATACTTTATCCATAAGCTCATTCCCAGAAGATATTGAATCCTTTTTACTTCCTCTTCCCTCAAGACCTCCAAAATAGCCTTAAAATACTTTGATGTTTTTGTCTCCCATGGTCAACCATGGCTTATTCTTCCACAACATGATACTTTAAATTGTTTCATCACATAACCAACCAAGATCTTCCTCCTCTTCTGCAGCTGCAGCTAACTTCAAGGTGTGCTAGGCCACAATAATGTTGAATGCCATGCTGATGCACTGGTACAATGTCGATTTGCAGGCAGCAATAACATTGATGTGTGAATTACATCCTAATCCCCTTGCCCATTTCCTGGGGTTATCCAATTTAACACCCAGCATCCCTTATAATTCCACACTCTTTCAAGGCTGCATGGAAATGTCAATAACAACTATGCACTGAAATCCTAGAAAATCATTCAGGATATACCTTTGAAATAGAGCCAACAAATTCAAAATATTTTACCTCCCGAGGCACTAAATACAGGATCAGGGGAAATAAAGGAGTTTACAGTAAAAATACTCATCAGCACTTAAAATCAATCTTCAACATTCCCAGCACAGATTTAAATTCTTTATACATGGAAAATAGCCTGAGGAAGTTTCTGAATAATTGCATGACATTAATTATATAAGTCAAGGGTGTGTGATTGGTAGATAAATTATTGCACAGTGTTATGGTGCTGCCTGGATTAAAGGTTATTGTCAAATTAATGTGGATTTGGAAGACCAAGGATTAATACAGTTATTATCTAAAGCAGGGGCTCCCAACTCTTTTAATGCCATGAAACCCTACCATTAACCATAGAGTCCATGGACCCAAGGTTGGGAACCTCTGGTCTAAAGAACAGGTCTGCAGTTTCATTCAACAAAAATCACATTTCAATAGGCTGCTAACAGATGCAAAATGAAATAATCATTCACCAAATGAAGGAATAGTGTAAAAGTACTAGACCAGGGTTATGGTAGGGTTTTATGGCATAAAAATGGTTGGGAACCCCTATACTAGATAAATACCTGGCTCAGGCAAATGTCTGTATGGAGCAAAGAATCTTCCATTGGGCATACAATTTTGTCACCATTTTATTGGAAAGGACTTTATTTGAGGAGAAGAGACAAATATTTGGCAGGAATTAATTAATGAAATCCATTGGTTATGGCAAAGAATAATGCCATTTGGACCATTGTTGCCAAGCTTGTCCTTTGAATGATTTATCCACTCTCATGCATTTCTCCCATAACTCTGTCAAACCTATCCTAGAGTTCAATTCATTTATGGCAATTAATATTAAATCTTCTATCATAATTTATTCTTTACTGTAGTAACTTATTGTGTAACAATAAACTCTTTTCATCTCTCCTCCAGTTCTGTTTTCAATTGGTTTAAGGTCTATAACCTTTGACTACTTTTTCCACTGGAAACCATTACCTTTTATTTAATCTATCAAGGCCATTGAAGATTTTGAGTTATTTTAACCATTGCCTTAAATCTTTGTATTCCCAAGAAATAATTCTCTTCAAACTCTCCACATTGCTAATCATAAATCCCAATGATTAGCAATCCAATTGCTAATCAAAAAAGGTCTGAGCACCTTTTCTAGACTATTAGTCTTATGGTCAAACGTAGGACTTAGCTAGTATGGGTCTCTGACTGACTTTGCATAATGTGAAAAAAAGTTTGTCTTGGAAATGACAGTTGATGCTTTCTCCCAGTGACAGTTCAGACATTATTTGATGCGCATCTGATGTTAAAATGATCTTAATTTCAGCTCACAGTAGGAAGTGATTGGTCAAATCACCAGATTTATGTGAATAACATTACAGCATTTGCATTGCACTGTAGTGAGTGGTATGCAGTTGAATATTTCTATTGTTTTTCACACCAGGTTTTGCTGTTGGTGCTATCTCCAAGATCAGTTATTAATTCCTGGAGGCTCTAGAGCATTCCAGGGGGATTGGTCACTTGACCTGCATAGTTTCTCCACAAATAACACTTGCTATATTTGATTAATTGCAGGGCATGTTCAGCTCTTGTCCAGTTTTGGTCATTTTTTCCCTTCTCCTTAAAGTTTCTCTTTCATCCTGTTGTTTCGAAGCTGTGTTTAATATTTGTTTTGTTCCCAAGGAAAGTATTGATTGACTTCCCAATGTTTAATGGTTATGGAATATATTTCTATTTCGGTGGAGTGGATAGTCCATTCTTCTCAAAATACTAGCTGAAAAACTTCTCTTAGAACACTATAAAAGAATTTACTGGTAGGGCTTCATGGCATGAAAAAGGTTGGGAACCCCTTTACTAGACTAATACGTGGCTCAGGCAAATCAGTTTATACATTGTAGCCTGTAGGTGAATATGGGGTTAAATATATTAATCAATCTAGCTTTGAAAAAAATAAATACTCATTTATACTTACAGGGTGGAGATCTAAAGGCTCTTAAACTTTAATGATTCTTTAAAACTTGATATGCATAGTCAAAATATATTCCAAATTTCATGGTATGTTTTTATACCACAGCAGCCTAACAGTTCTCTGGCTCTTTTGCACACAATTTTATGTGTATTCATTAAACTATTTAAAAAGCATTAATGAAAGCATTCATAGGGTTCTCAAGGTTGCCAGCTAATAATGACTGTTAGACTATTTTCTCTTGCATTCGTATCCCAAGAACATTTCATTATGATTTTTATATATTAGAATTGTCTGAAATGAAGATATCAGTGGAGTGTCTATACTAGCTCATTATTGCAAATAGTCTTAATTTATAGACAAGGCCATCAAGGTACAGATGATGCTTTCATTTGTGAAATTCCAAAACTATGCATAGTTAATATAGGACATTCAATAATAAATTTGTACAAAATGTTTTCGCTCAACTGGAACTTGCTATGTATAATTCATTGACAATGTGGTGTGATTAAAGTGAATAGTATGGATCTACTTAAAGAGGATTTTCTAGGCAAGCACGAGAGGGGAAATAGTTATGCTGATAGTAATAGATAAAGCACAAAGATTCAAATGGGGTCTAAATACTTGCTTGGAGAAATTCAGGTGAATGTTGGTATGGTAGTGTAGTGCTACAACGCCAGCTGTGAGACTGGGGTTTGATTATAGGGAGAAGGCAGGAAATGGATCATCCATGACGAAATGGTGGAGCATTCTTGATGGGCCAATTGGCCTAATTCTGCTCTTATGCCTTATGGTCTTATGGATTCCTACCATTGTCTGTAAGGAGTATATATATTCTCCCCATGACCATATGGGTTTCCTGTGAGTGCTCCGATTTCATCCCATATTTCAAAAATGCATGGTTAGGGTTAGTGAGATGTGGGAATACTAGGTTGCCTGCAGAAGTGTGGCAACACTGATGGACTGCCCAGAACAATTCTTGTGGACTTGATTTGATTTAACAGAAAATAACACATTCTTCTCACTGCATGTCTCAATGTGCATGTGACAAGTAATGCTAACCTTCATCTTTAATGGCCTTTTTTTTCTGCTATACATGGTGCAATTCAACCTAAGGTCAATAACATGTATTTTACTTTTAACCTTCTGCAGTAGAATTAAGGAGAATTGTTCATATTGGATTTCCTTTGAGAAAGGAAGGAATATAAACAAGCTGCCAAATCTTCTTATATGGATAATGTCTTTTCATGGAGAAGAATTAAATTGCTGAAATCTAAATCCTTCAAATAGTTTCTCTGCTTTTAGAAATAATGGCGAGCACATAGTTGGCTAAACATAGTTTACATAATTAAATGGAAAAATCATGATTTATAACAAAGATATAGGATCAGAGAATGAGAAGTGTTGGTGGTAGTAATGTCTTCCTGAATACAATTAAACACAATGTCCAAAGAGGTTATGTGGGAACCCTTATAAAGATTAAGTGAATATTTGCAAGTCAAGATAGCTAAACTATTCATGATTTTAAAAACATGAAGCTGTGCCACAGATTCAATGCTCTAGACTGCCGTGACAATGTTCCATTGCTGAGAAACGGGCACCTTACATATATCTTTTGGCGGAACACATTCAGACAATAAATGTGTATATGGCTTCCACAAAAAGAGTACACCACACTTATGCTTTAAGGTTACAATGATTTATTTGGATTTACAATTTAACACGCATCATTAGCCGGACAAAGACAAGACTGCAGAGTAAAAAGGAAGAGTAAACCCAGAAGGAATGGTGTAGAAAGAACCAATGAAGTAACAGAGAGGAGGCAAACTGAATGTAGTGAGAGGGAAGCAAGCTGAGAAATCTGCACCAGTTTGTTATTCTTTCTTTATAATACAAATGGTTATACAACTCTGTATCCCAGCAATAAAAAGGCCTTGGAAAGTATGAATCATCTTTGGTACCTTTCAGCAAAGCAGATATCAATGATTAGCCACTATCCCCAGTGTACCAGTGTAGTCTTCGGTGAGGTAAAGTCTGCTTGTGTATCAGGATCTCAAATCAAGCACGAAGACCATGAGTTACCAGGCAGCAGAGATTGCCCATACTCCTATGTGCTTTGGGCGTAGACCAACGTGCAGAAGGGACATCAAATTACCGGAGAAGTGCTAGCACTGTTGTCACCTTAGAATTATGTGCATCTATTCTTGGAATGTGAACCAGTGCCAGCACATTCATTCAGGACAAATTCTTAAGTATCAATCTACTTGTTAGCTTAGCCAACCCTGAAGGGCAGATCGCTTCTTTCAGTAGCTTGATATCAGAAGCTAGAAACAGGCTTCCTACTCTCAGCTATCATGGCAAATCAGTTCTGCTCTGTCAGGGGGACCATTTCAAGAGCCATCTGCAAACCTCCTTGAAAAATAATGCAATATTCACGCCATTTATAGGAGTTCTTGGCCTTTGAACACTTCAGATTGAGAAGGTATCTCCACTTTGGGAGCACAAACACGCCGAGTGAAAGTAGCAAAAAATGTGTAGAGCAATACACATACTTATCCTTCAAGCACTAGATATGCCTCATTTGCTACCAAAATCCACAAAACCTGGGGGAAGGAGGTAAGCCAATTATGTAGGTCTGACTATGAAGAAGATCCTTTAAAGTTTAGTTTGAACAAAATGTTTGAAATGCCCTGAAAATAACACAAGTATTTAGTTTTGTTCCATATTGACGAGTTTGCAGTGGTTGGCAGGGCTTTCAAATTACCAATACACTGAGATGAAACCAGGAAAAGACAGACTAGTTTACCTTGGCTGCCTCATACCCAGAGCTTCAGCATTTGATACTGAAAGACATTTCTTGGACAAGTTGGCCTGGATTGTGTGCTCGTGCCCCTGAGTCACAAAGAGCAACTTGTAGTTATCTCAAAATGCTATAAAGCCTCGCAAGATCCTCTAGAACGAAGTTCCATCTAAATCTGTCACACCAGCCATGAGTTATTATACTATGAGTTGCAGAAGACTGGTCAAGGGAACAGATTTTAAGGATGATTTAAATGGGGACACAAGATAAATAAAGAGGCAGCACCATTTATTGAGGAAATTCAGGGAGTTATACCTTTACAAACTGAAGTCACAGCCACCAATGTAAAGCAAAGGAAACCAGATTACATTCTGTTTTCATACTCGAGAGCTCAAAGAGACATTGCTCCAAAATAGCACTTGTCAATAATTACTGGAAGTGTGATTTTTATGTTGGCTTTGTTCAACAGGATTCACTTACATTTTTCAGAATTACTTACCTGTTATCAGTTCCAATGATGCAGCTGATAGAGGATATGACCATTCCTGTATTTACCAGCCATAAAGTGCATTAACATCCATTAAGTGACAGATACATTGTAAATGAATTCATGGGAACATCCCTGCCACAAGTAAAACTTAACTTTATCTGGTCATTATAAACAACATTAAAGCTATGTATACTGGCTCAGATACAAGGTTTCCATTGTTCAAACCACTTCCAACAACGGGCTTATGACAACTGATAAAGCTGGTGTTTAATTAAAAATCAAAAATATACTACGGTATATGAGGTTCTGGATGTCTTAAGAGATTTAATGGCAGACAAATCTCCAGGGCCTGACCAGGTTTATTCAAGAACAGTGTGGAAGGCTGAGAATAAATTGTGGGAGCTCCAAATGAGCTAGTTGAATGATTGTTAGTCATAGGTAAGATGTCAGTAGACTGAACGATGCTAAATGCTGCGGCTTTATTTAAGAAGTGTGGCAAAGAAAAACCTGGGAAGTATAGGGTAGTAAGTCTAACATCTGTGGTAGGTAAGTTACTGAAGGGATTCTGAGGGACAAGATATATGTACAGCTGGAAAGGTGGGCTGTTTAGGGGTAGTTAACATGGCTTTGTGATTATGTCTTATGAACTTGACTGAGATTTTAATGAGGTGATTAAGAAAGCTGAAGAGGGCAGTGTAGTAGATGCAGCTTACATGAATCGCAGTAAGGCCTTTGATAAGGTTCCACATGATAGGCTGTTCTGGAAGGTTAGATCGCATGAAATCCAGGGAAATTTAGCTAATTGCATGCACATTTTGCTTGATGGTAAAAAAGCAGCAAGTGATAGTAGAAAGTTGTTTCTCAGACTGGCGGCTAGTGACTTGGGGGCTTGGTGTTGGGCTTATTGTTGTTAGTTACAGAACATGGAAGGAGAACATGGAAGATTACAGAACAGTAAAGACCTTTGGCCCACAATATCGTTCGACCTTATAAACTACCCTTCCCTCACACGCAGCCCTCCATTTTTCTATTATCCACATGCCTATCTAAGAGTTTCTTAAATGACCCTGAGGTATCTCCCTCTACCATCATCCCTGGCATGATTTAGAGAATATAGGTTTAAGGTGAGAGGGGAAAGATTTAAAAGGACATTAAGAGGTAACTTTTTTATTCAAATCTATGTGGAATCAGCTGCCAGAGGAACTGTTTGAGGCAGTTACACTAACAACTTTTAAAATACAGTTGGTAAATGCTGGCAAATGGGACTAGCTTGGATGGGGATGTTAGTTTGCAGGGATCAGTTGGGCTGAAGGGCCTGTTCCTGTGCTGTATGTCCTTATGATTCTATAACCCTACAGATGTAGGAAACCTGAAACAATAATAGAAAATGCTGAAATACTCAGCAATTTAGGCATCGGAGAGTCACTGAACTGAAAGATTTCTCTGTTAATTTTGTTTTCCTCTCCACAGTTGCTGTCTGATCTGTTGCTATTCTAGCATTTTCTGTAATGTAGAAGGTAAGTTGATACAATAAGCACTTCAGAACTGCTTAGTTCTTCATTTAAATGCAGAATCCCATCAAATGTTTAGTTTTTTTACCCTTTAATTTTCATCACAGTGGCAATTAAACAAACTAATTCTTACAGAGAATTCCCAATGGAGGACATCTATCACTAATTCTGAATGTATGCACAGAATGAATACTAGTAAATTGGGTGTAAGTTTGAGTAAAGTTTGGCTGTAGATAGCAGGAAAGAAGGAAGACTTTTGAATGTAGGAGCTTTAGGATCTGAGGTCATGGGAAGAATAATTTGTGAGGGAATTTTGGAAGAAACTGGTCGCACTTGCTTCTCTCTCGTAGGCTTAATAGGAAAACCTAGGAGAGTGGAAAAATGGGATCCTAGGTTCAAAGTAAGATACAGTATGGCAGGCTCTTCAGCTCACAAGAACATAAGGAATGAAGCAATTTTAGAGAAACAAACACCGGAGGAGGTTTACAGATTAGAAGTCAAGAGGAATTCATAATTCCAGTGAGGAATTGAAAAATAAGAGTGATTATTTTATTATGGAGGAAATATTGGACCAGGAGCCAAAGCCGTTTGCGAGCATTGGGAGATGAGTTAGGATAATGCCTACATAATTTTGAAATACTTTCAGTTCATAAGTTGTGTTGCTTTTTAAAATGGTGTTTTTGATATTACTTATCTATTAATTTAGAGTCCTTTGATATTATTTTGACACTGATTTGGTGAGTATTTGAGAGTCTAAGTTGACTATCTTTAAACAGATGCGAAGCTCAAATTAGACACCTGCGTTAACAAATCAAATGCAGATGTGTCATAAAACACGTTAAACATCTTTCCACTGAAAGGGCATCCTTATTTCCTTCATCCATTTTACTATGAGGCTCTATTCAGCGTTGCAAAAAACTCAGATCAGGATGTTGACATACAAATGGAATATTGACCAAATGAAAGCATAATGTCTATTGACCGTGCAAAGAGGAATCTCTGATAATATTGAGCACATTGGATGAGAACGGAATCTTTTTCACTGGAGAGTGATCTAATTCTCAAAAGTAAGATTTATATGACTGTAACATCAATAGTTAAGGGGTCTTGTGTAAAGGAAACTGAGCTACTTGTTTGTTCAGTGTAATTACAACATTTCACTTACTACCATAGTCAAACATCATACGGCATGGTCCAAATTAAACAGAGCTCTCTGCTTCATGTAGGGCAGACTGCTTATTTACAGTACCTCATGCAAATACACTTTCTGCCTGCTCATTTAAGGCAGGGAGATTAAATAAATTGGAAACACAATCACAATGGACATTCTATTGCCAGATATGGATTTTCATTTCATGCTCCTGTTGGAGCAGTGATCTACGATAATGTATATTTTACACAAACACAGTTTATTTTCTCAAAATGCTGTTCAGTTTTCAATTCTGTCAACAGGTTTAGTTAAAGGTTGTAATTGTCAATGAATTCGGAGACTTCCCATAAAACTCTATTTGTTGAGATATGGACTTCCTTGGCAAGGCCAGTATCTTTTATCAGTCTCACAGTTAGCCTAAGCATTGGGCCATTATCTTGAACTGCTGGAGTCTTTTTTACAATAGTGACCCTCACCTGATCAACAATGAGAATCAAGGAGCACTCACAGTTATGTAGAGCACACAGTGACCAGGCATTTAAGTAGATTTTCTTCCCTGTAGAAACATTCCTGATAACACTTCTGTTCTCCATTCAAGTTCTCAGATAGGCATGTCTGGATTAAGCTTAATTTCTTACTTATTATTCCAGTGATAATGTACCAATAGCTTAATGGATTATTGTGAAAATATGTTTCCTAATTTGTTCAATATAGTTTAAAGCTTTGCATCTTAAAATGCACACATATGTTTCTTACATTTAGAAACCTAGGTGGAGGATTACACTGGTAACATAGAAAGAAACATTGTGTCTGCATAATAACTTCAAAAAGCTCCCAAAGCCAATGAAACACTATTGGAGTGCAGTAATTTTATAGTATACGAAAAGCAACAACCCAATACTTAACAACATTCTCCAGAGGCAGCAAAGTGAGAGTATTAATCTGACTGAATAATGTGTATTGAGGGATAAATGCTGGATAGGACACCAGACAAATATCACCTCTGTCTGAAATAGTGCATGCATGGGAATGAAGACAGGATATTTCTTTAATGTAGAGAGATACACTGTCACTCAGGACTGCGAGTGGGAAGGTCAGCCAAGGCTTTTCTGTGTTCTAGAATGAGACTTAAATTCTCGACTATTTGACTCAGGGTAGTCTTCAGTAAGAAGCACTGACAAAAGAAGCCAGCAAGTTTGGAAAGATTTTTGGAAAAGATGACATAAATCTGGAAGAGTGACGGTCATCGCAACGACCTTGAGAATATTTCAAAATTAATGGAAGTCCAATGATTGTAAAAGAGTGCTGGAAAGAAAGTATCATGATTTTTATTTATATGAATAGATATTGCCAATCAAAGTGATATTTATATTTCTTCATAGACTTTAAGTTTTAAGCATTTTAAAATGAAAATATGTCAATGTGTTGAGCATTCTAACTTACTCTCACCTCAAAATTGTTTATATATTAGTGCTTCACATCATTCTGCATGAATCTGGTACATACATTCAAGTCCATGATGATCATCAGCCTCCCACTCACACTAATTCTGATTTTTTATTCTCCCCACATTACCATATACTTCCCAAGTATCTCTGTCATTCAAAGTTTAAGGTTCAAAGTAAATGTATTATCAATGTACTGCACATATATGTTACTATATACAACCTCAGGGTTCATTTTTCTGTTCATTTTTCATACTCAATAAATCCATAATAAAATAATAATCATAATAGAATCAATGGAAGACCACACCAACTTGAGCATTCAATCAGTGTGCAAAAGACAACAAACTGTGCAAATGCAAAAATACATAAATATTAATAATTAATAAATAAGCAATAATAATATCAAGAACGTGAAATGAGGAGTCTTTGAAAGTGAGTCTATAGGTTGTGGGAGCAATGATAGGGCAGGTGAAATTGAGTGAAGTTACCTCTTTGGTTCAAGAGCCTGATGTTTGAAGGGTAATAACTGTTCTTGAATCTGTTGGTGTGAGTCCTGAGACTCCTGGACCACATTCCTGATGGCAACATTGAGAAGAAAGCATGGCCTGGATGGTGGGGGTCCTTAATAATAAATGCTGATTTCCTGTGGCAACATTTCATGTCGATGTGCTCAATTGTAGGGGAGGGTTTTACCTGTTGGACCCAGTACTTTTTGTAGGATTTTTCATTCAAGATCATTGGTGCTTCCATCCCAGGCTGTGATGTATCCAGTGAAAGTATTCTCCAGGACACATCTATAGAAGTTTGTCAACATTTTGGATACAAGCCAAATCTACACAAACTCCTAAGGAAACTGAGACGCTGATGTGCTTTCTTTGTAATTGCACTTAAGTGCCAGGCTAGGCCAAAATATTAACATTCAGGAGTTTAAAGTTGCTGACCCTCTCCGTCACTGATCTCCCCAATGAGGCCTCGGGTTTTCTGCTCCAGAAGTCAATGGTCAGCTCCTTGGTCTTGCTGACATTGAATAAGACGTTGTAGTTATGGCACCTCTCTGCCAGATTTTCAATCTCCCTCCTATCTGCTGATTCAGCACCAAACTTGATTTAGCCTACGACGATGGTGTTATCAGCAAACTTGAATATGACATTGGAGCTGTGCTCAGCCACACAGTTGTAAGTGTAAAGTACGAAGAGCAGGGCTCTAGACACACAGCCTTGTGGTGCACCTGTGTGGATGGAATCTGTGGAGGAGATGTTGTTGCCACTCTGAACTGACTGGTGTCTAAAAGTGGGAAAATCAAAGATCCAATTGCATAAGAAGGTATTAAGGCCAAAGTCTTGAAGCTTATTGATCAGTTTTGCAGAAGATGGTGGCATTGAATGCCAAACTGTAGTCGATAAAGAGCAACCTGATTTACGAGTCTTTACTGCCCGGATGTTCCAGGGTTGAGCGAAGAGTTATTGAAATGGTATATGCTGTGGACCTGTTGCTCTGGTAGGTAAATTACAGCAGATTCAAGTCACTTCTTAGGTAGGAGTTGATATACCTCATCACCAACCTCTCAGAACACTTCATCACTGTGGATATAAGTGTTACTAGATGGTACATGCATATATACAAACATACATCTACATACGGTTAGCAATATACAAAGCCCCACATGCCTTTGAGAACTAGAAGGAAACAAGAGCAATTGCAGGAAAACCATGAGGTTTGAAGACAACAAATAAACTCCTCAGAGCCAGGAGCTGTGAGGGAGCAGCTCTTCCAGATGTGCTTCTGATGGTCTCGTACTGCAGCTAGTCAAGATACTTAGTTGCATTGTTGTGTTTAATTCTGGTCACCACATTGGTGAAAGGATGTGAGGAGGATGTGCACAACAGTTACAGGAGTTAGATGAGAGACTCAGTTTTCCCAGGGAAGGAATGCTAAGGGGAAATTTCCTCTGGATACAGTAGATAATGGACACGTCCAGAGGAGACACCTTTGGGAGTGGTCTGGAGGAATGGAGTTTACAGATGCCACGTGGAGGTGTAGAAAATTTAGAATGACATGAGAGGAATTAAGCATGATAAAATCTAATGATTTCCATGCACAAGTAGAGAGCCAGTATGGACATGATAGGTCACTTTACCTCATTTGTGTGATGCACTGACAGAAACCTAGTGTGGGCAAGATGGGCTGTGCATTTGAATCCTGAAGGTCATTGTGTATTTGCCTAAAGAGCAAAGGTAATGAGAGAGAACCATTTGGATTGTTCTTGCAAAAAGTTTGTTCAGGCATGAATGACTAACGAATGTTCCACTCTATATCATTTTGTGCTTCTATGATGTGAAAGGCAGTTATAAAAATGTAGCTTGGATGTCTGATTTGTCTAGTTTGTAGAATATTATTTCATCTGTGAGATTGTCAGGAACAATGGGTCGGGTGATCTTGTTTTAGTTATGATCCCGGAGCAGTGGTTAGCCTGCCAAAGGCAGAACACTGTGATGGATGTATTAGTTAAATATTTTTTTAATTTATGGCCAACCCCTCGTGAGTACATTACACGGTATCTATCTCCTCTGTAAATAAATCCCAGATCGTTTCTGCAGAATCAGATAGGCTTATAGTAAACAAAACCATTAAATATTGTCCACAGAGTAAAGTCTTTTATTGGATAATTTGCTAACACACCCCGTGGGAGAGCTCCTACTGCACGTAGACACCTCAGCAATGTAGGTTGCCACTGTAAGTCTGAGTACTGTTCTGTAACACGAAGTCAGCTCGTTATACCCCTATCAAAGGGAATAAGGAGAGAAGTAGTTTAAACCATTGTCAGCTCTAGTTCATTAAAGTTCAAAGTAAATTTATTATCAAATGGCATATATTGTCATCATATACAACTCCAAGATTTATTTTCTTGTGGGCAGTCGCAGTAAATACATGAAACACAATAGAATCAATGAAAGACCATACCCAACAACCAATGTGCAAAATAAACAAATTGTGCAAATACAAGAAGAGAGAAAATAGAAAAAATAATAACAATTAAAATAATAATAAATAAGCAATAAATATCAAGAACTTGAGATGAAGAGTTCTTGAGAGTGAGTGTATTGGTTGTGGAAACAGTTCCATAATGGGGTGAGTGAAGCTGAGTGAAGTTATCTCCTCTAGTTCAAGAAATAGAAGCAGAAATAGACTATTCAGCTTCTCTTGCCTGCTACACTATTCACACATAACCTAGCTAACATTTCACCTCATTGCCTCTCTCCTGCATGACTTTCATAGCACTGGGGCCTACAAAGGATTGTATTGGCTCCCTTCCTGTTTACCCAGTATACCTCGGACACTGGAAACAACACTAAGTCATGTCATCTGCAAAAATTCTCTGATAACTCAGCAATAGTTAGGTGTATAAAGGGAGGACAGGAGGATGAATACAGGGCCCTGGGGGAGGACTTTGTCAAATGGTGGAAGCTAAATCATCTGCAGCTCAACATCAGTAAGGCAAAGAAGATGGTGATGGACTTTAGGAAGACCAAGCCTGCACTGCTCCCTGCTACTATTGATGGCGAGGACATGGATGTGTTGAAGACCTTCAAGTACCTGGTTGACAGTTTTGAGTGGAGCACCCATCACATGGACTGTGTTCAAGAAGGGCCAGAGTTGCCTCTACTTCCTGAAGAGACTTAAGTCCTTTGAAGTATGCAGGCCTCTATTTCACATGTTCTACCAATCTGTTGTTGCCAGTACAACCTTCTATGTAATGGTGTGCTGGGGCAATGCATCAGTATGGGTGATGCCAACAGGCTTAATAAACTGATTAGAAAAGCTGACTCCATTCGGAGTCAAACTGGACATACCAGAGGCTGTGGTAGAACAAAGGGCCTTCCGGAAAATCCTGACAATTCTGGACAATGTTTCTCACCCTCTGCATGGCAACTTGGCTGAACAGAGGAGCACTTTTAGCAATAGACTAAGACAACTGTGCTGTTCCAAACAGTGCTATATGAGATCAGTCTTTGGCCATTAGGCTCTGTAACAAGTCAAGCTGTAGCTGGGGAAGTGATGATCCCTCCTGTTAGACTGGTATTAACCTCTGTTTACCACAGCTCCATTTAAGTTCTGCTGTCACTTCTTTTCTGGATGGTGTGAAAGTGCACCCATTACTGTACAGGGGTGTCAAACTCATTTTAGGTCACGGGCCGGATTGAGCAAAATGCAGCTTCATGCGGGCCGGATCAGTCGGACACGTGCAAACGCAGCTTTCGTTGCCTCCGTTTTTTCAGCCTGCTCTCATGTGTCTCAGTCTCTGCTGTAGCTACAAAGTGTTTCACTTTACAAGTTCCGTTTCTTATGAAGAAGACTGCCGAGCAAGACTGCCGAATAAACACTAAAAACCCTGAAAACCTGGTACCTGAATAAACTCAGCATTAGCCATATCATACGCCATAGGCGCTTCGATTACTGGGGCCAGCTTTAATAGTAATTAGATATTATCTCGCGGGCCAAAGATAATTCCACCACGGGCCGGATTTGGCCCGCGGGCCTTGAGTTTGACATATATGCTGTATAATATTATGGTAACGCTTGCCCTATCATCTTATCAGTGTGAACTAGAAAATCTTGTAAATTGTGTACATCTTACTTTAAAGGTAACTTTATTTTTTTTCTTACTCCTTCTAATATTTGTATATCTCCGTACTTGTAATGCTACTGTGGCACTGTAATTTCCTTTGGGATCAATAAAGTATCTATCTATCTAACTATAGTCTTCGAGTCATGAAATATTCAAAAGTATTTCAAACTATGAATTGATTATTCTCAGTGACTGAACCTCCACAGGCTTATTAATAAAGAATTAATAAGATTCATCACTTTCTGGGTGAAGAAATTCCATTTTTGTCTTGACTCTGTGACTGGCCATCTCCCAGTTAAACCCTGTAAAGAGTTTTGGATTCTTCAATGAGATTACTTTTCACTTTACTAAATTCAAGAGTATGTATGCCTAGCTTAACTAATCTCTCCCCATTGATGAATCTTTGTCATACTACTTTCATTGCACGTGCATTCTTCTTCAGGAAAGAAGACCAGATTTGCATAACAGTCCTTTCCAGAA
Organism: Hemitrygon akajei; assembly: GCF_048418815.1. Taxonomy (NCBI): domain Eukaryota; kingdom Metazoa; phylum Chordata; class Chondrichthyes; order Myliobatiformes; family Dasyatidae; genus Hemitrygon; species Hemitrygon akajei. Next base: position 35,633,777 of record NC_133134.1, on the reverse strand, counting down.
TATGAACACCTATGTAATGTATGGATCTATTTCTTTTAGATCAATGACTCCTCTCACCCCGCCTAGCACTACATATTGCTACATATTGATCTGTTGTCTGCGGATGTGCTGTTGTCTATGCATGCACATTATTCTCTTTCTCTTTTGTTGCATTGTGAATACACCAGCTAAAGCCATCTCTTGCATGCATGCTTTTATTTAATTTTATTCAATTTAATTATGTAATTGTGCACAGACACAACAAATTGGTGATGAGTACAAACCTGAATGTCAGAAAATATCACAAATTGCACCAACAGTTTCAGGATGAAACAGTGAGAGTTAAACAGCATGAGAAAGCTGAAGGACCCATGAGCAACAATGAAAGATGCACTAAATTTAAAGTGAAAATAGCATGCAATGGCTTCATTTGGGAAAGCTGATGAAATTGATAGCGATAATGAATGTTGGGAATTGTATGTCAAGAGGGTTGAACTGTATTGCAATGCGAACTATGTGGAGTAGCAAAGGAAAGTCCTTACACTTATTAGCTTAATAGGCCAAGGAACACAGAGCCTCTTACATAAATTAGTAACTCCTGAAAAGGCAGCAAACTAGATCTTTGACAAAATGGTTACAATTTTAAAAAAAATCACTTCAGCCCTAAACCACTAGCAATAGCTGAGAGATTTAGATTTTACAAAAGGAACCAATGAAAACATGAAAGCATTTCTGAATACAATGCAGAACTGCACAAACTTTCCCAGTATTGTGACTTTCTGATGCATTAAGGGACAGGCTTGTATGTGGCATACATAGTCAAAGCACTCAAAAGTGGTTACTATCTGAGACCTAACCTAAGAACGGACATTGACCATTGCAATATTGTTAGGGACTGCAGCAAAGGATGCAGCAGAACTACAGAAAAGAAGGTTGGAATGTGAAATGCACAAAATGTCCCTGAACAGCGCAAAAAGCCAAAGTTGTTATCGATGTGGCAAATCCTCCTGTTATGCAAATGACTGTTGGTTCAAAAAAAAGTCTACAGAAAGTGTCACAGACAAGGTCACATAGAGAGAATCTGCAAGGCAGACAAAAAGCACAACTGAGTGAAAAGTCTCAAACAGAAAACTAAGCAAATGCATAAAGTCACTGAATGTAAAACAGAATCAGACAACACAGAGTTTGACAAAGGTGAACTGTCATGTCCAGAACTGCATAGTACAACTGAAGCAGATCACCAAATCATTTGGATTGCAATAGATGCATCTAGTGTAAAACTGAAAATGGGGCTGGATACAAGGTCAGCTTTGTCCATAATTCCAGAGGCTGACTACAACAGATCCTTTTCTAAGATACCATTAGAGAAGACCTCGGTAATGCTAAAGACTTACACAAGTGAAAAAGTTTCTCCCAAAGGCAAACTGAAAATAAACATGACTTCTGGAGTCCAAATACAACAGTGAGAGCTTTATGCATTGAAAAGTGGAGGGTCAGCACTTTTTGGACATGAGTGGTCGAGAAAAATCCAACTAGACCGACACTCAATCAAAGCTGTCAGTGTAACACCAACAGGCAAAAACAGCCCAAAGCCCTAACCGGAGACTGGCACAGCTGCTTAATGCTAATGAAAACGTGTTTGAGAATGGGATTGGTAAACTCAAAGGCATGAAGGGCAGAATTAAACTGGATGAAACAGCAACACCAAGATTCCATTAAGCGCATCCACTGCCTTATGTACTATGTCCTTTAATGGATGCTGAACTACAGAGCTTGGAGACATCTGGAATTCTCTCCAAGGTTGAGTGGACTGATTGGGCCATGCCCTTTGTCACAGCAGTCAAGAAAGGGAAAGTAGGAGCTGTTTGCATATGTGGGGATTTCAAGATGAGCACCAACCCGGTGCTGTATACTGTGCAGTGTCCCCTGCCACAAATAGAAGACAGTTTTGCATCATTGGCAGGCAGAGAGAGGTTTACAAAGATTGTCACAAGCCTATTTGCAAATGGAGCTCAATGAGTCTAGCAGGAAGTTCCTCAGAATCAACACTCACAAGGGACTGTTCCAGTATAATTGTCTCGTCTTTGGTTTTGCATCAGCTCCAGCAATTTGGCAAAGAGCAGTGGACCAAGTACTCCAAGATATCCCAGAAACACAATGTTACCTTGATGACATCATCATGACTGGCAAAAATAATGAAGAGCACCTCCAGAGCCTTGCTAAAGTGCTTACCTGGCTGGGTGGCTATGGTCTGTGCACAAGAAGACAGAAATGTGACTTCTTCAAGAATGAAATCTCATATTGTGGACATGACATTGACAAGCATGGCTTACTTAAATCACAGAAGAAGATCAAAGCACTGCTACAGGCACCCAAATCGGAAAATGTGTCACAACTCAGGTCGTACTGGGCCTTGTAAACTGCTACCACCGGTTTCTCCCAAATATTGCTACATTAAATGCACTGTTACAGACAGGAGCAAAGTGAGAATGGTCAGAAAGAGTACTGGCAACTGAAGAAAAAATGTCTTCATACTGTGACCCAGCAGAAGTGTTCCACACTGTGCTGGTGGACCAGTTGCCGGTAACAAATTCTGAGATACAAAGAGAAACAAGGAATGAATCGACATTGTCAAAAGTCTATGAAATCACCTGCGGTGAACTACATATACCTGTCTGGACATGCCCCCCCTGCTGACTGCTCCTGTGGCTCCTCCCACTGACCGTGGCTCCTCCCACAGATCCCGGTATAAAGGCGATTGGGGCCTGAGCCCTGCCTCTCAGTCTCCAGGATGTAGCATGGTGGTCAATTGCTGCTTGTTCTTTCTTCCAGTCAATAAAAGCCGATATCTCGCCTCACATCTCAGAGAGTTATTGATGGTGCATCATCACCATGCAAGGATGGCCAGCTCATGGTAACCCTATGTTTCCAGAGTTGTCAGTGAGACAAGACCAATTGTCAGTATGTCAAAAAATGCTTATGTCTGGATCTCATGTTGAGGTTTCCTCTAAACTCCACACCAGAGTGTTAAAAAACCTGCATGAAGGACACTTGAGTACAGTCAAGATGACGAGTTTCGGCTAGAGCTACATGTGGTGGCTAGGAATAGATAAACCGATTGAAGACTTGGCCAAAAGCTGTTCAGGATGCCAAAAAAGTTCAAAATGCACCCCCACAGGCACCGTTACACCCATGGGAGTGGCTGTCATCACCATGACAAAGAGTACATAATGACTTTGCTGGGCCATTCATGGACTCCATGTTTCTGATTGCTGTGGATGTTCATTCGAAGCGGCCGGAGGTTATACCAATAAAGTCAACCACCTCGGCAATGACCGTCTCCGCTTTGAGGACTACCTTCGACTGCTTTCTGTCTTTTATCCAAGTAACATTTGTAGCCCTATTTGTTCGAGTGATTAGCTACTGACAACGTAGTGGTCCCCCAACCAACTACTTACCTATTGGTTGATTCTTATTGCTCAGTTGGTTTGGTTGAAAAGGTCTGCTGAGTACACTTTCTTTCTCTCCCTTTGTAAATAACTGAAAAATATGTGTGCTGGAATATTTGATCCAGCTCATCTGAATATGCATTTATACTATTTTCTAATATTTATTGACTTTTTCTACCTTGGCCCACTGTTATGGAATTGACTGATATGAAAAGCAGGGCCACAGCTATCTTGCAGATCCAGCTATCTGAAGATCTCCACAATGGACACCCAATAGCCTCCTAAATGCTATCTCCAATCAGAGCCTGATGGTTAACTTATAATCACAGGGGATGAGAACTAGAGCACCAGAGCAGATAGGGGAGAGGTTGTGGGGAAGGATGCCTACATACAAAGTCAGGAATCAACAGGTTGAACATGATGGGACTAATGTTCAGAGTATGGTATATTTCAACTCAAGGAGTATTGTAGGAAAGGCATATGGGCTTAAGGCAAGGATCAGCACATGGGATTATGACATTGTGATCATTAGTTTGACTTGGTTGCAGGAGGGACAGCACAAGCAGATAAGTGTTCCAGGGTTCTATTGTTTTAGATGTGAATAGAGTGGGAGGGATTAAAGGGGGAGTGGTGGCATTACAAGTTTGGAAAAATCTCATGGCAGTGCCCAGACAGGACTGACTGGTGAGCTTGTCTACAGAGGTATATGGGTGGAACTGAAGAATAAGAAAAGGATGACAACATTAATGGGATTATATTATAGCCAACCAACAGTCTGCGGGATTTAGAGAGCAAATCTGGAGAGGGTTCACGGAGTGTTGCAAGAAACATAAGGTTGTGATGATAGGTGATTTTAACTTTCTACACATTGACTGAGATCCATACTATAAAATGACTGGATGGGATAAAGTTTGTCAAATGTGATTAGGAAATTTTTCTTAATCAATACATCAAGTTTCCAACTGGAGAGTGTGATGCTAGATATCCCGTCAGGGAATGAGACAAGGCAGGTGACAGAAATTGCTGCAGGGGAACATTTGGCATTTAGTGATCATAATACCATTGGTTTTAGGAAAATTCTTGAGAAAGATGAGCCTGATCCTTGTGTTAAGATTCTAAATTGGAGAAAGATCAATTTTGATGTTATTGTAATCTGGCAAGTGTGGATTGGGATGGGTTGTTTTCTGACAAAAGTGTACTTGGTGATACAAATGTATTAAGAGCAAAAGAAGAGCAAGAGAGAAAGTTGGTACTCTGGAAGATCGGAATAGTAATATATGTATGGACTCAAAACAGATGGGAGAGATGAATTATTTGTACCTGTATATTCTTGTGGGACAGGCACAGCATCTATAGAAGTGAGTCAAAGCAGCAGTGAGGTCATGGACCACATACAAAATTACAGGGGAGGAGGAGATTGATGCCTTAAGGCAAATTCAGGTGGATAAATCTCCACAGTCTGACAGGGTGTTCTCTCGGATGTTGTTGGAGGCTACTGCAGAAATTGTAGGGCTCCTAGCAGAGATATTTGAAATGTCTTTAACCTCAATTGAGGTGCCTGAGGATTGGAGGATTGCTAATGCAGTTCTGTTGTTTAAAAAAGGCTTTAAGAATAAACTGGGAAATTATAGGCCAGTGAGTCTGACATTTGTAGTGAGTAAATTTTTGGAAGGCTTTCTAAGAAACCAGATGAATAAGTATTTGGGTAGGCAGGAGCTGATTAGGAGTAATCAATACAACATTGATTACTTTGTGCATGGTAGTTCATGTCTAACCAATCTTAGAGTTTTTGAGGATGTTCTCAGGGAAGTTGATGAAGGCAAGGCAATGAAGGCAGTCTGCAAATGCCTTTAGCAAGGCATTTGACAAGGCCTGGCCTGGGAGGTTGGCATTCAAGATGAGATAGTAAATTGGATTAGATATTGGAGAAGCCATAGAGTGGTAGTAGAAGACTGTCTCTCTGACTGGAGACCTGTGACTAGAAGTGTGTCACAGGGATCAGAGTTGGGTCCATTGTTTGTCATCCATATCAATGTTCTGGATGATAATGTGGTAAATTGGATTAGTGAATTTGCAGATTACACCAAGTTTGGGGATGTAGTGGATAGCAAGGAAGGCTATCAAAGCTTGCAGTGGGATTTAGGTCAGCTGGAAAAATGGGCTGAAAAAGGGCAGATGGAATTTAATGCAAACAAGTGTGAGGTGTTTGCACTTTGGGAGGACCAACCAAAATGCAGGTACGATATACATGGTGAGTGGTAGGGCACTGGGGAGTGTGGCAGGACAGAGGAATCTGGTAAAGTAGATCTGTAATTCCTTGAAAGTATTGTCACAGGTAGACAGGGTCATATACAAAGACGTTGGCACAAGTATTGAGTAGAGGATTTGGGATGCTATATTGAATTTATATAAGATTTGTATAATTGTGTGTAGTTTTGATCACCTAATTACAGGAAAGTTGTCAATAAGATTGAAAGAGAAAATTTACAAGGATATTGCCAGGACTTGAGAAACTGAGTTATAAAGAAAGGTTAACTAGGTTTGGACTTCACTTCCTAGAGCACAGGGGGATGAGGGGTGATCTGATAGAGGTAAACAGAATTATGAGAATAATAGATAGGGTAACTGCGGACTTTTCTCACCTAGGTTAGGTGAGACTGGAACTAGAGGTCATAGGTTAAAGGTAAAAGATGAAATGTTTCAGGAGAACACAAGTGTAAACTTCATTCAGGTGATGGCATGAGTGTGGAACAAAATGCCAATGGAACGTGTGGATATGGGTTCGATTTCAACATTTAAAAGAAATATGGATAGTGAATGGATGGGAAGGATATGGAGGGCTATGATCTGGATGTAGGTCAATGGGACTAGGCAGATTAATGGTTTGGCATAGACTAAATGGGCTGAAGGGTATGTTTCGGTGTTGTAGTATTCTATGACTATGACAATTAAAATTAATTTATATAGTTTATAATTAATCAAAATTTGTACTCATATTTTCTACTTCTCTCTCATATCTTTGCTCTTTGGTTTGTCAACTCTTCCAGCAATGATATTCTTTCAAACTGTTAAGTCACATCAGCCTCTTCCTCAACATGAGTAATCCAAAGGTTTTTGATGCCCTGAGAGGTGATTTAGTCTATTGTGGTTGTACTGATTTTTTTAAGCTGCTCTCTAATCAACTTACCTTCCATACTGTATTGCAAACTTTTCTTTTTAAGCATCATCTAATTCCCTTTCAAACATTTTTATTACTGAAACGATTTTACCATATAATGGATCCTGATCAACCCTCTAATTCTCTTGCCAGTTACCTTACATTTGCGTGTTTGGCTACTGAGCAAAGCTCTTTAATTATCAACCTTACCTTAGTTTTGAACACTTTTATTAAATAATTTCTTAATCTTCTTTGCTTTTACTCTCTGTCCCTATTTCTTTGCCTCCACAGGTTCTGCTTTTCCATGAAAAGCATTGGAGGATCATAGGTGGACAGGGTTAGCGACTTTAAATTCCTGTGTGCTACCTGTCCTGGAACAATCATATAAATGTAATTATATTTATATTTATATATAAACCATCATATAAATGTAATTGCAAAGAAAGTACAGCAGGGTCACTAGTTCCATAGTAGTCTGCGGAGATTCGTCATGACATCAAAATCTTTGACGAACTTCTATAGGTGTACAGGGGTAAATGTATTGACTGGCTGCATTATGGCCTGGTACGGGTACACAAATGCCTTTGAAATGAAAATCCTATAAAAGGTGGTGGATTCGGCCCAGTCCATCATGGGTAAAGCCCTTCCAACCATTCAGCACATCTACATGAAAAGCTTTTGTAGAGAAGCAGCACCCATCATCAAACATCCTCACCACTCTTTTCTCGCTGCTGCCATCAGGTAGAAGATACAGGAGCCTCAACACTTGCACCACCAGGTTCAAAAACAGTTATTGCCACTCAACTATCTGGTTCCTGAACAAAAGAGGATAACTATGCTCATCTATTGAAATGTTACCACAAGCAATGATCTCACTTTAAGGACTTTATATCTTGTTATGTCATGTGCTTGTTATTTATTACTATTTATTTAAATTTGCATTTACACAGTTGTTTTTTATGTACTACTTGATTTATCATTATTCCTGTTATAGGTACTATTCTATAGATTTGCTGAGCATGCCCGCAGGAAAGAAATCTCAAGGTTGTATGTGGCGATGTATATGTACTCTGATAATAAGATTAACTTTGAACTTTGAACTTCTAATCCAGTGTCCCTTCCACAGTTTGTACTTTTGCTCTCTTCACTTCACAAAACTGAAATGCCTCATTGCTGGAACCATATGATGAAACCTTCCAAACTCTAAGGCCTCGGTAGTTCCAAGTTGCTCAGGCTGTGATAACTGACATTTCAGTGACCTTTTTCTACAATTATCTGCTATTTCTGGACAATTAAAGACTGCAGCAATAATTTGCATCTCAGGGTTACACAGCAGTTGTCATGGTAACATCAGAGATCAGAGAAAATAATGTGACAGGTAGAAGCCATGTCTCCCAGCCACCAGCAGCTTGAAGTTGTGGGTCAATGTGGAGGACCTATGCATCTGTTGGAGCATTGGATATGGAGAGCACAATTTCTATTACTTTCTAGAGGATTCTTTCATTTCCATTGGAAAGTCTCCCCCGAGGAAAAATTATGTGCAGAATTTCCCATAACTTAGTTATGCTGTTTCCAAAATAAGATTGCAGTGCTGCTAAAAGGTAGGTTACTTGAAAGACAAACAGAAGCACCAGGAGTATACAGTACATGAGGGAGCACTCCACCCGTAAAGGTGTAGCTGATGAACATTTTATTGCATTCTTTCCCTACCATGATAACTATACAGGCTGGATACTAAATTTCTTTAATAGACAAAGAGTTTCAGAGGTTTTGATATGGAAACATAAAAAGCAGAGCCATTCTCAATGACACTGGTAATCCATTGGAACACATGCTCCATTTCTAAAGTAATAGGTTTATCCCAACAGTTAGAAATGTCTGAAAACCATGTGTTCTCAGGAATTTGAGGTTGCATTTGATTTTTTGAAAGTAAATCATGTCAAAGTGAACACACTATTTGAAAATAATGTACACAGATCATAGTGAGGAGTAGAATGGAGAAAATAACTCTTCTTTTAACAGAATCTAGGTCATTGGAGAAGACCCCAGACTAAGGAGCTGCTATCATCTTTAAATGGAATGGATCTAACCGGACTTGAAATTTATAGAGATGCCAGGAATAAATTTCAGCTTTGGTGAAGGCACAGGATGCAAGGTGCTGGGTAAATCAGTGACAGGCTCCAGAGGTGGAAGGCGGATATAGAGGTGATTCACCATCAATAACGCTCTGAGATGTGAGGCAAGATATAGGCTTTTATTGACTGGAAGAAAGAACAAGCAGCAAATGAGCACCATGCTACATCCTGGAGACTGAGGGCAGGTCTCAGGCCCCAATCGCCTTTATACAGGGGTCTGTGGGAGGAGCCACAGGAGCAGTCAGCGAGGGGGGGGGGCGTGTCCAGACAGGAATATGTAGTTCACCACATTCACCCCCCCCCCTTTGTTTTAAAAGAGAGTCCCCATGGGGTGAAGTTTCTGACAAGTATATTTACAGGTTAAGTCTATCAGGTGGTTGAATCTGTCGCTGCAATCTACGTAGCACCGGCTGTGATTGCACAGGTGCCGGTGGTGATTGCACCGGAGACGGTGGTTGTGCTGGTTCCGGCCTAACTGGAGGTGTCAGCCCACTAGGCGTCAGTGATCCCTCATGCGTGTGCGAGGCGCCTGGTATATGCGCGTGCGAGATGCCCGGTATAGGAGTGTCGTGAGGAGTCTGTGTAGGGCTCGGTGTGCACGGTGTCACCTCGGGTACAGGGTTCATAGTTACCGTGGAGTGTTCAGGGTAGTGGTCTGCTGCTCCTGAGGGCGCCAGGTCGCGGATGGAGACCGTGTCCTCCCGCCCATCAGGTAAGACCATGTAGGCATACTGGGGGTTCGCATGTAGAAGGTGAACCCTCTCGACCAGCGGGGAGTATTTATTGCTCCTCACGTGTTTCCGGAGCAGCACTGGCCCTGGGGATGTCAGCCAAGCTGGTAGGGTGGTTCCAGTGGCAGACTTCCTGGGAAAAGAGAATAGGCGCTTGTGAGGGGTGGCATTGGTGGATGTACATAACAGGGAACGGATAGAGTGGAGTGCCTCGGGGAGGACCTCCTGCCATCGAGAGACGGGCAACCCTTTCGACTTAGGGGCTAAAAGTGTGGCCTTCCACACTGTGGCATTCTCCCTCTCCACCTGTCCAATTCCCCAGGGATTATAGCTCGTGGTCCTACTAGTAGCAATGCCCCTAGCCAGCAGGTACTGGCGCAGCTCATCACTCATAAAGGAGGACCCTCTATCACTGTGGATATAGCAGGGATATCCGAATAGAGTGAAGAGCTGGTGCAGGGCTTTTATGATGGACGTGGCAGTGGTGTCGGGGCAGGGGATGGCAAAGGGGAACTGCGAGTACTCGTCGATAATGTTGAGAAAGTAGACATTGTGGTCAGTGGAGGGAAGGGGGCCCTTAAAGTCAACACTCAGTCGCTCAAAGGGGCGGGTGGCCTTGATAAGTTGCGCCTTTTCAGTACGGTAGAAGTGCGGTTTGCACTCAGCGCAGACTTGGCAGTCCCTGGTCATTGTCCTGATGTCCTCAAGGGAGTACGGCAGGTTCCGGGCTTTCACAAAATGGTAAAATCGGGTAACCCCCGGGTGGCAAAGATGTGCATGGAGGGCGTATAGCTGGTCAAGCTGTGTGCTGGCACACGCTCCCCGGGATAGAGCATCAGGGGGCTCATTGAGCCTTCCAGGCCGGTACAGGATATCATAGTTTAGGTGGAGAGTTCAAAATTTTATCATTTTTGATTTTGCCCCGCTGTTGATTGCTGAACATGAACGCAACTGAGCGCTGGTCGGTCAGCAAGGTGAACCTTTTGCTGGTGAGATAGTGCCTCCAGTGCCAAATAGCTTCCACTATGGCCTGGGCTTCTTTCTCCACCACGGAGTGCCGAATTTCAGAGCCTTGAAGGGTACGAGAAAAGAATGCTACTGGCCTGCCTGCCTGATTGAGGGTAGCAGCCAGCGTGAAGTCAGAGGTGTCACTCTCTACTTGGAAGGGAATAGTCTCGTCCACCACATGCATCGTTGCTTTGGCAATGTTCCCTGTAATGCGGCTGAAGGCCGCGCGGGCCTCGGCAGAGAGGGGAAATGTGGTAGACTTGACCAGGGGGCGGGCCTTGTCTGCGTAATGGGGGACCCATTGGGCGTAATAGGAAAAGAAGCCCAGGCACCATCTGAGGGCTTTCAGGGTGGTGGGAAGAGGGAGTTCTAACAGGGGGCGCATACGGTCGGGATCAGGGCCAATGACCCCGTTCTCCACGACATACCCAAGGATAGCGAGTCGGGTGGTTCCAAACACACACTTGTCCCTGTTATAAGTAAGGTTCAGGGCTTTGGCCACTTGGAAAAATTGTTGGAGGTTGGCGTTGTGATCCGACCAGTTGTGACCACTGATGGTGATATTATCCAGATAGGGAAATGTGGCCTTCAGTTGGCACTGGTCCACCATCCGGTCCATTTCCCTCTGGAAGACAGAGACACCATTTGTGACACCGAAGGGGACGCGCAGGAAGTGATAGAGCCTGCCACCCGCCTCGAAGGCAGTGTAGGGGTGGTCCTCTGGGCAGTTGGGGAGCTGGTGATAAGCAGATTTCAGATCTATTGTCGAGTACACCTTGTACTGAGCTATCTGGTTGACCATATCCGCGATGCGGGGTAGGGGGTACGCGTCAAGCTGCGTGAACCTATTGATGGTCTGGCTATAGTCCACGACCATCCTATTTTTCTGCCTGGTCCGAACAACAACCACCTGGGCCCTCCAAGGACTTGTGCTTGGCTCAATGATCCCCTCCCTGAGTAGCTGCTGCACCTCTGACTGAATGAAGGCCCTGTCCCCCGCGCTGTACCTCCTGCTTTTAGCTGCCACAGGTTTACAGTCGGGGGTCAGGTTGGCGAACAGTGGTGAGGGAGGGATCTTGAGAGTGGAGAGGCTGCAAGTGGTGTCAGTAGTGCAGCTGTTGGCATGGTGCTGGGTGGGATGTGTGGTTCGGTGTGTGTGTGTGGTCAGTAGCGGGGTATATGGCGAAGTCCCACAAAACTGAGGATTCCTGACAGTGAGTGGTGGGAGGGGCCCATCGTATGCCATAGTCACACTTTCGAGGTGGCTCTGGAAGTCGAGCCCCAATAGCACAGGCGCGCACAGTTGAGGCATGACCAGTAGTGCAAAGTTCCGATATTCTGTGCCCTGCACCACCAATGTCGCTACACAACCCACCCGGATGTCTGTGGAATGCGACCCAGAAGCCATGGTGACTCTTTGGCTTACCGGCTGTATCACGAGTCCGCAGCGTTGCACCGTGTCCAGGTCAATAAAACTCTCAGTGCTGCCCGTGTGAAACAGGCAGCTAGTCCTGTGCCCCTCCACCAGGATGTCCATCATTGACCTTGCAAGCTGGTGTGGGGCGCTTTGGTCGAGTGTTACGGAGGCCAGAGTTGAACTGCCATCTTGGTGCCCGGTAAGCACCGGTGGGTCGGGGGCGGGGCGAGGTGGCGTCAACAAAGATGGCTGCCCCCATGCCTCACACGCAGCGCTGCCCGACCCCGCTTGTGGTTCAGACTTACAGACCTTGGCGAAATGGTCCTTCTTCCCGCAGCTGGAGCAGGTCGCTTCTCGGGCCGGGCAGCGTTTTCGGGGGTGCTTTTCGAGTCCGCAGAAGTAACACTGTGCGGACTTGTGACTGGCAGCAGCTGTGGTCGGTTTCAGGGAGTTCGTGGACTCGCGACTGGCAGCGGCGGCGGTGAATTCGCTCACGGGTGGCGGGGTCTGAGGTGTCCACAGGACCGGCGGGAGATCGCACGGCTGGACAGCATCAGCTTTGTGCAGAGCAGCCTCCAGTGTGTCGGCCGTCTCGATCGCCGAGCGTAAGGTAAGATCGGCATTTTCCAGCAGCCACTGGTGCACGTACACTGACCTGATCCCCGTAACGAAGGCGTCTCGTACTAGCAGCTCCGCATGTTGTTCCGCCGTCAGACCTTTGCAGTCGCAAGCTCACACGAGTGTCTGTAGGGCTCGGAGAAACTCGGCGCTCAACTCATCGGGTCGCTGTCGCTGCGTCGCTAAGCAATGTCTTGCGTAGACGGTGTTCACCGGCCGCAGGTACTGTCTTTTGAGGGCGTCCAGTGCCCCTTCGTAGGTCGTCAGGTCCCTGATAAGTGAGTAAACTTTCGGGGTGACCCTCGAAAGGAGAATTCTGTGCATAATAGCGGGCTCAGTCGCACGAACCTCCTCCAAATATGATTGGAAGCATGCAAGCCAGAGTTCAAAGGCAAGAGCTGCTTCTGAGTTTTGAGGGTCCAAGTCTAATTTTTCTGGACGTAAAATACTTTCCATGTTTTAAAACTTCCAGTCAATAAAATTGATGCACCATCAATAACTCTCTGAGACGTGAGGTGAGATATAGGCTTTTATTGACTGGAAGAAAGAACAAGCAGCAATTGTCCACCATGCTACATCCTGGAGACTGAGGGCAGGTCTCAGGCCCCAATCGCCTTTATACCGGGGTCTGTGGGAGGAGCCACAGGAGCAGTCAGCGGGGGGGCGTGTCCAGACAGGTATATGTAGTTCACCACAAGAGGAAGGCCAGGCATCTACCTGGCCCATGCATTTGGAAATCCAAAATTTCACACCAGGTGGATTTTCTCTGAGCCTCTTCCCATCCAACCTCCAAACCACATTCATAGAGATAGAGAGTCATATAGTACTACATCACAGAAACAAGCCCTGTGGCCTATCCAGTTTGTGCCAAACCAATTAAGCTGCCTCATCCCCTCAACCTCAATCCAGACTATAGCACTCCATAACCCTGACATCCATATACCTATCCAAACTTCTTTTAAATGTTGAAATTGAACTGGCATACACCACTTATGCTGGCAGCTCGTTCCGCACTCTCACAATCCTGTGAGTGAAGAGGTTTCTCCTCATGTTCCACTGAACGCTTCACCTTTCACTCGCAACCCATGACCTCTCATTGTAGTTCCACCTAAACTCAGTGAAAAAAAAAAACTGGCTTGCATTTATTCTATCTATACTCCTCATAATTTTGTATACCTTTATCAAAACATCCCTCAATCTTCTATGTTTCAAGGAATGAAGTCCTAGCCTGTTCAATCTTTCCTTATAACTCGGGTCCTCCTGTCCCAGCAACATCCTTGTAAATTTTCTCTGTATTATTTCAACCTTGTTTACATCTTTCCTATAGGTAGGTGACCAAAACTGCACACAATATCCAAATTAGGCCTCACTGACGTTTCATAGAACTTTTACATAACAACTCATCTCCTGAACTCAGTACTTTGATTTATGAAGACCAATGTGCCAAGAGTTTTCTTTATGAACCTACTTAACTGTGCTACCACTTTCAATGGACTGTGTACCTTTATTTCCAAATCCTTAGTACTCTACCATTCACTGTTGAAGACATACTCTGCTTGGTTCTACCAAAATACAACATCTCACACTTATCTGCATTAAATCCCATCTGCCGCTTTTCAGCCCATTTTCCTAGCTGGCCCAGATCCTGCTGCAAGCCATGATAGCCTTCCTGGCTGTCCATTACAGTCCCAATCTTGGTGTCATCCTCAAATTTGCTGATCCATTCAAACACATTATCACTCATATATCATATATTATTGATATATCATCTATTGTTATCACTGATATAGATGACAAACAGCAATGCACCCAGCACCAATACCTGTGGCACTCCACTAGTCACAGGTTTCCAGTAAGAGAGAAAAATATCTACTACCACTCCCTAGCTACTCTCACGAATCCAATTTATTACTTCATCTTTAATGCCAAGTGGCTGGGCATTCTTGACCACATCCCATAGGCAACCTTGTCAAATGTCTTGCTAAGCTCCATGTAGACAATATCCAATTCCTTGCCTTCATCAACTTTCTTTGAAAAACTAGGTAAGATTGGTTAGACACAACCTACCATATACAAAGCTGTGTTGACTATTCCTAATCAGTCCCTGCCTATCCAAATACTTATTATCTGGTCTCTTACAGAATACCTTTCAATAATTTACCCACTATGAATGTTAGGCTTACTGGCCTATAATTTCCCAGTTTATTTCTTTATTAAACAACAGACCTGCATTAGCTATCCTCCAACCCTCTGGCACCTCACTCAAAACTAAGGATATTTTAGATATCTCTACTAATTTTGTCCCTTGCAATCCTTTTGCTCTTAATGTATTTATAAAATCCCTTAGGATTCTTCTTCATTTTGTCTGCTAGGGCAATCTCATGCCTTCTTGTAGCCTTCCTGATTTCTTTCATAAGTGTTCTCCTGCATTTCTTATACTCCATAAATACCTCATTTGATCCTACCTGCTATGCACCTCTATTTTTCCTTAACCAGGGCCTCAATATCTCTTGAAAAACAAGGTTCCCTAAACCTATTATCTTTACCTTTTATTCTGACAGGAATATACAAGCGTTTCATTCTCAAAAAATTCACTTTTGAAGGCCTTCAACTTTCCAAGTACACCTTTGTCAGAAAACAGCCTGTCCCAATCCACACTTCCCAGGTCCTCTTTGATACCATCAAAATTAGCTTTTCTCCAATGTAGAATCTCAATCTGCAGACTAGACCTATCCCTTTCCATACTTACTTTGAAACTGATGGCATTATGATTACGAGACGCAAAGTGTTGTCCTACACAAATTCTGTCACCTGTCCTATCTCATTCCCTAATAGGTGATCAAATATTGCACACTCTCTCATTAGGTGGTCTATAATACAGTCCCATTAACGTGGTCATACATTTCTTATTCCTTAGTTCCACCCATAAAGCCTCGCTAGATGAGTTCTCCAGTTCATTCTGACTGTGCACTTCGATGACATTTTTCTGCACTAGTAACATCACTCCTCCTCCTTTAATTCCTTCTTTTCTTGCATCTAAAATGAAGGAGCCTTGGAATACTGAGCTGCCAGTCTTGCTCCTCCCACAACCAAGTCTCCCTACTGGCTACAATATCATAATTCCAGGTGTTGATCCATGCTCTGAGCTCATCTGCCTTTTCAACAATACTTTTCACATTGAAATATATGCAGCTCAGAACGTTAGCTGCACCATGCTCAACATTCCGATTTCTGTCTCACTGCCTTCCCACATCCCACAAGAGTAGCATTCAACTATCCTTCCTGGCGTCCCTATCTTTTTGACTGTGTAAATATAAAGGAGGAAACAATAAATAAAATGGGGGAAACAAATATCTACCAACAGCTTTTCACCTTCTTTCATTCAAGCCTCGCCTCGTTGAAGCCTCGAACAAATAACCACATTAACACTGTCCAATCCAACAAAAGCCACTCTCCTTGCCTCTGCCTTATTTTTATTTGCTTTTGCCTATCACTAGTGATTACAGATTGACTGCTGCTCAAAACACCAAACTGCTGAAAATTGATGCTTTATGTACTCAAGTGGTGAACCTGAGTGAGCTACCTTTTTGCGTGCCTTTTAATTGCTAATTGGCTGCCATGCTCAACACCATACTGCTGCGAATCGATGCCTTATGTATTCAATCAGCGAACCTGAGCGAGGTACATCTTTTCATACTTAAAATTGTTGACTGGCCACTGCTCCACCACTTTGACCATACTTGCATCAGTCTTTTATCTAAAATCGCTGATCAAAGATAAACTAATTCTTTGTATTAATATTATTTGGCTTTGAGTGTTCAGGATGTTTGCTGAACCTTTTCTGTTCAGTGCTTCAGGCAGTATGCCTTGCCACGTATAACTTATTGCTGGTTCATTGAAAAAGATGAGGAAATACAAATGTTAAAAATAATTAAAATAGATCCTGCCAGAAATCTGATTCCATGCACCTAAACGGTACCCCCATCCTTACAAATTGGGAAATAATGACCCGAGAAATAGGAGAGAGCCTGGACTGTTTTCTGCTTGCTGCTGTTATTTTCCCATTAGAATTACAGGTGGAGAATATTCAGAATATTCCCAGACTGATAATCAACATAGGTACATCTTAAGGATGAGTGCTTAGTTCACTAAGCTACTTTCTCTACGTTCATTGCTGTGTGGCCAGGCACAGCTGAAAACACCAAATGTAAATTTGTTGATGATACCACTGTAGTTTCAGAATCTTGGATAGTGACAAGAAGGCATACAGGAGGGAGATAGATCAGGTGGATGAGAGGTGTCGCGACCACAACCTCGCATTCAAGCCAGTGAGATCAAAGAATTGATTGTGGACTTCAGGAATGAAATCAGAGAACATACAGCAGTCAACATTGAGGATTCAGAGGTGGCAAGGAGGAGCAGCTTCAATCTCCTGGGTGTCAATACCTCAGAGGATTTTCATGGGCTCAACACATTGCTGCAATCATGAAGAAGGCATGCCAGTGGTTCTCCTTCATTAGACGTTTTAGTCACCAAAGACTCTTGTGAATTTCTACAGATGTAGAGCGGAGAGCATTCTTACTAGTTGCATCACTACCTGTTACGGAAGCTCTCATGCACAAGATCAGGGGAGGATTTTAGATACTGCCAGCTCTATCATGTGCACTAGACCCCTCTCCATGGAGGAAATCTTAAAGAGGTGGTGTTTCAGGAAGTTGGTATCCTTAACTAAAGACCCTCACCATCTGGGCTATACCTTCTTTGGTTACTAACAAGAACTTGAAGACCTACACTCAAGGTTTAAGGAACAACCTTTTCCCCTCTGTTATCAGATTTCTGAATGGTCCTTGAACCCATGAATATTATCTCATTATTCATCTATTGCACTATTTAACTTGTACCTCATTATGATTGTTATTTCGTGTACTGTATTGCTGCTGCGAAACAATAAATTCTGTTGCATCTATCATTGATAGTAATCTTGATTCTAATCTTGCTTAACTTGTAAGATAACAAAGTTAATGTTCAATTAATCCTGTTGTTACTTCTCTAGGAGACCATGATTAAAAGGATAGAATTAATACATCATAATACACTTTTTCCAGTTCTACTCTTTACAATAATAGTGTCTATTTGAATGCAGGACTAATGAACACATCCTATGGTGTTAATTAAAATAATTGATTACTGCATAATTATTCTTCCAAGTCCATTATTGTGTGCTCCACCTAAGATATAAAACAACAGTTTCAACTTAACTAGAATATTTGCACATCTAATGTTCCCAGGAGAGAAATGTCAAATACTGGAGGGCCTGTTTTTAATACTAGAAGGAGGAAGCTTCAGGGTGATGTGAGGGGAAAGTTTCTCATGCAAAGAGTGGCCTTCAGTGGATTGCTGGGGGTAATGGTGGAAGCAAGCAGTTTGTTGCATTTTAAGTGGGTTTCAGATAGATACAAGAATGTGAAAGTAATGGAGGGATATGGAAGAGAACATTTAGTGTAAGCTGATTTCAAAATCAGCACAACATCTTGAGCCAAATGATCTGCCCAATGCTATGTTCTATGAACTATATCTAGCCCAAGTTTACTGCTTCTTGCTCTCATCTCAAGCCTGTTGTCTATTTATTCTCTGCTTTCCGTAACGCCCATGGTCAGATTCACATTCAACTCTTGTGAGGATACTTTGAATGGAGAAAAAGCTGGAGAGGGTGTGATTTTTTAAAAACTTTTAAATGTTACCATGTGATTTTATTGGTATTTGGTTGTTATCAGGAAGAACTATTCAGGAACACCAGCATTAGTATTTTTAAAACAATGTGAGGAGAAAAATAATTCACATCAGCCAAGTAAGGGAAATAAGTTTATTTTAATCCCTTAGAGTTTGATTCCATACATAAATAACAACAACATTACTGTTAAATCAATTTCTTCTTTTATCTTCAATCCTGAAATAACCTTTATTAATCTTCCCATGACACAGTTAACATATCATCTTAATAACAGGAAAATAGTGAAAGCAGTTTCATTTGGCATTTTCTGACAACATTTAAATACTTTTCACAGTTATTATTACACATTCCAGCTTTGTTTTGGACACAGTATTGATAATAGTTTGAATGAACTTGAGTAATGTTAGATATTATGTATTATTTTTATAAGATTATACTTTGAGTGATCCACCTAGACAAATATAATTCTTTTCATGGGGATTAAATTTTAATTTAATATTTATAATAAACTATATTTTAGTGCAGTTGCAGTGTTCCTTCATGGGAAGTCAACCTGCTTTTAATTTGTATTTCTCTGCATAATTTCTTTGTCTAAAAATACAGCAACTTGAATTCAATATTTGAAAAATAATAATTATTCTTATTGAAAATATTAAATTGAGATTAAAGTGCCACATAATAGCGAGATAATCATTCAAATCTCTACTGAGTTGCTTCGATACCTCTTTATATTCTTCATTGCACCAGACCACACTTAAAGAGACCTATTAGAGTGTGTGATGGGATGTAGTTTGACAATTCCTATCTTTAAACAGGGCGCCTTTGACAGTAAACATTTTTAATTGCTAATCTAAACTGATGTTGCAATATTGGATTCCTGTGGTATTTCTCATGCTGTTTGGGAACTTTGGGTGGCGAGCAAAACAGATGGTCGCTATTTTGGTGCCTGTTTGGTGCTAACATCCTAGGTGAATTGCTATTCCAACCCAAGTAAAGCACATTTTGAACCTTACACCCCATCACTTATCGCATACCTTCACAAATAGGTGCAATTCATATTCAAAGCTTTTCTCTTACATTCTTTAAAAATAAGATTCTCCTCTTTCTGTACACCAATCTTTGCATTGGAGCCAAAGATTCAATGAGTGCATATTTCTATATATCAAAGGCAAAAATATTAAATTATTTTCATTCTATTTCATAACTGACAGATTCTTCAGCAAAATGATTTAAAATTTCTATATACATTCATGTTTGGGGTTCAAAACTGCAGACCTGATGTAACAGCAAGGTAAATCACATCAGCTTTCATTTGGTTTTTTTTCCATGACTGGTTACATGGATCCACATTGACCTGGGCTTGAGACTGGATTAGCTCTGCTGTCTTTCTTCACAAAAGGGCTATTTTGCAGAGAGAACAGGAGTAAAACAGGAAAGTACTGGAATCTTGAAGTATAATGGGTGTAGGGAAAATTTGGGTATATGTCTGTTATTTTTGGTTTGGTATAGAAACAGCTTGACTTTAATTTCCATGGGGTTGAATTAGCATATGCAAGGGAACTACTCAAATATGTTAGTTATATTCCAAGTTGACAATTTTTCTCATTTTCACTTTCCTTATATATTATAGTAGAATAAAACTGTTATCCCTAGCAGTTAACATCCACCACAATACTGAATTTATATTTTGGAGTTTGATTGCCTATTAAGCTTCCCATGAATTAATCTAAATCGGCATGAAGATGAGCAGACAGATCTGTAAACATGAAAACAGAAAAGGCTGTAAATATTCAATAGGTCTCCAGCACCTATGGAAAGAGTACACAGTTTTTGCTCAAAGGCCTAAACCTGCTGGAATGTTTTTCTGTTTTATTTGCAGATTTCCAGCATCTGGAATTCTTCTGGATTTTCAGATTGTGGAGATGTGACTAATCTTCCATTCAACTGGGGTTTGGTGACAGGATGATGGATATCATAGGATCCAATATGTCAAGGAGTTCACTGATGTATTTCTGATGGACATTTCTATTTCTTGCCTTGGCCTGATAAAGACTGAATAGGAAAAATGAGAATAACTCTCCAAATAAGCTCTTTACTGCTGCCATTTGGAAAGATGCGCAAATTAGCTCATTGCCAGCAGAAATTGTAGAAAAGAGTTTACTAACTGCAGTAACTGTCGGTACACAAAGACAAGAGTTGTTTGGGAATCAATGGTTAATCGAATCAAATCTTAATTTTTTTTTGTTTTCTTCAACATTACTTTTTAACGATTTACAAATGCACTAGTGATGTGCAACAAATTGTTGTTTTACTTAGTTTTAAGAATCACCCAATCAGTCAAAGAATATTCTTTTTAGTTTCCAATCAGACTAAGGAGGTTGTTCTATCTGATAAATGTTGGAGGGGGACAGAGGTGGGGTTGTAGTAAGTAATGGAAACTTGGAGCTAAGCCAGTCAGACAACAGGTCATAGAACAGAACCTACAAGGACACATTCAACCAGAGTTGGCAAGTTAGCCTGTTTAGTGATGATCCTCCTCTGTTTGAAGAAGATATCTGATCCACTAAACCTGGCAAATCCGTCTGAAATCTCAGAACTTACTGAAAAAAAATCCAGCAGTGACATAGCCGGAGAGTATCGTTGCTTATGGTACAATGTCTAATGATACCTTTATCATAAAAGATCACGTTTCAATTCATTAGACCACTGTTATATAATGGTGGGCTGCAGATCTGTATCAGAGAATTCCCAGATATAATTTCGAACTAGTCTAATGGTGCATAGAGATAAGAAAAAGCTTGCATTTATGTGGGCCATGCATGACCTCAGAATTTCACAACTACTATACAATCAATAAAGTACTTTGCAAGTGTTGTCACAATGCAATATAGAACACACTTCAATCAACTTGCACATATTAAGATCCCACAAGCAATAATTTGATATTGACACAAGATCCTCTTTTTGACAGGCTTGTTGTGCAGTGGCTGAGATACTGGGGAGAATTTCCACTGTTGTTGCCATGGACGTTTTGTGTCCTTTTGAGTGTAAATAGAACCTGAATATAATATTTCATCAGAAAGGTAGTATCGTTGGCTGTACAGCACTCTTTCGAGTCCTGAAATGGAGCATCCACCTGAAGTGCTCAAGTCTTAAAGTGGGTTTTAATTCAAAAGATAACAATGTCTCCAGCTGACCCTTGATTGCAACTGGTTAAGTGATCTCAAGAAGCTGAAGGAAAGTCAAAGAAACCTTCTGATTTCTTGCACAACTTCCCAGAAGATAGTTTTAGAACTAGTTAGGTGTATGTGAGGGCACACAAATTATGCATGTGGTTACAGGATATGGATGCAACAGTAACGGGGAGCTGCATTTATAGTCTTTCCAAATGAAACCACAAAGGAAACATAAACTTATTTATACAGTATTTCTTTAGTTTATGCCAGGATGTCCCAAATATGATTACAGCAGCCAAACTGCAAGCTACAAACACCCAGTTATTTAGTTGGATACCAAAGAAAAAGATTGAGAAATAAGGGGAAGAGAGAGCACCCATAAAGAATTTCAGAAATGAACTAAGATCCAGAATCATTTTAACTTGGATACAAAAGCTTCTCTAAGGGCTGCTCAATCTGCCAGAGGTGGAGGGACAAGTATTAACCCATACCACCAAACTCACTCAATTCTTTGTGTTCGCTAATCTTTAATAATTGTTAATAATGACTGGATCCCATTTTCCCATACAATGTAGACATACTGTATTTAACAGGAAAAGGTTGCTGATAATGTAAAGCAGTAGGAGCAGGCCAGGTGGCTTTGCAAGTCTGCTTTGGCATTCATGATATCATGACTAATCTGACTTCAACCTCAGCTTCATTTTCTTGCTTATGACTCATAACTCTTGCCTCCCCTCTGGACTAAGTGTCTATGTTTGATTTCAACAAATGTTTAGCCTCTATAGGTGAGGAGCGGAAATCGCTGGCCCTGATTTTTATGAGTGGATCAGCCGTCCAATTTCATCATCAACATCACTGATTCATATCATTTTACCCCCTTTGGATTTGGAGGCCTGCTATGGGTGGCTAAAATGGTGGAGCTGATGACTAAGCCCCTAGAGGATCTTGTGACAGAAAGGGCTCAGAGCAAGTCCCACCCACAAAATCTCTCCAGAACATTTTGGTAGACAGGCAAAGCCCTGTATTGGATGTTTAGAGTCATTAAACCAAACCATTCAAAATAGAATAATTAAAAACCTGAACAACTATTACCTTTTTCAGTTAAAGGAATAATTCAAGCCAAAGCATTTGAAATCTGCTCCTTAATTAAAATCATTAAACCATGCCCAAATAATAAGACACAAGTTACTTATTTCTTAACCTTTCCTCTTTTGCAGCCATTCAACCTCTGTAGAAATGGATATGTTCAAGGGTCATTTGCATCTCCAACTTGGTACTGGATTCAGGGGCCAAATCCATTGCAGTGGATTGCAATATGAAAATAAGCAGCAGTGCTCTTCCAGAAAGTTCTGGACTTCTATATAGTCTAGAAATGACTAAAATCTATTGGGAATTGTACTGAGAAGCACCAGCTGTTCCATGTGGAATGTCTAGAAAAACTCAGCAAATTGATTAACTGTAGGAATGTAGGCTTGGGGAATGATGGATGCAACATCTTGCTTTGAAACTTATTGGGATATATGCAACTACACTTGACAACCCATCTTTGGACTCTACTAGTGTAATTGGAATCACAAGCAGCACATTTACCCACAAGCCCATTGGAGGGAACCAGATACAAAAACAGTTAACATGCTTCAAAGACACTTTAAATGTGATTGTCCCTTGATATTATGCTTCAAAACTGAGAAAAATCGAGCATACTCTGACAGTAAGAAATGTAAACAGACTATTTTACAGACATTTCACCAAAAGATCCACGCTAATCACAGAGGAGTATAAAAAAGGGTAACATTTAGTACAATATTGGCTAGAATGAGTGGTGGCACATTTTACACTATTGTTATGGGCTATGAGATGAAATGCAATTATTAGACCTTTAGCATAATCTTTCACAGGACTGATATTTTTGCTCAGTATGGAGTTAAAGCATGTGGTTTTTCTTCTGAAAATAGGCTGGAATAGGACTAATGAATGTTGCATTTTCTCTTCTGCAGATACATTATCATCGGTCTGCCATGCGCGCATAATGACTCTGAAGACAAGAAACTACTGGAGTATAACATATTGCACAATGTGTTCATGCTCGGTCATTTGCAATATTTCTATTCTGCTACTGGTATTCATCAATGCTCTGTGTGATCACCTCATATCTCCCACTGCACAGGAGGATACCAGTAATTTACAATTCTGTCATATGTCTCCATTCGGTCTGTATCATGGTTTATTTATGAAGTTTTTACCCTTATTTGCTCATGCTCACTTTTTAAAATATTTTACAAAGCCTGTTGTAATGAAAAGGTGCTTTTGGTGGAGGCTCACCAGAAGTCAGTTTAGACACACCTTCATCAAAATCATTCATCCTCCTTTTTTGATCTCCAGAACACCACAGGAAATTTTACAAATGAGAAATTCCAATTAAAGCTAGTTAAACGGGGACAGCCAGGGCATGTAGTGTAATTGACTCCAAATTTCCAGTGTTAGACTGTACCCTCTGCCTCATTATTTCACTCTGTCTTGTAGGCTGTTGAAAGTGCAACAACTAAGGGGAACACATGTTAGGATCAGACAGGAAGGGGATATTATTTCTTCTGGATTGAATAGCAAAAGTAACTTGAGGGCTCACATTACAGACCCCCATTTTGTTCCAATTTTATTTTAACTCCTAGAAAATAGACCGAACATGAGAATTCGCTCTTTGTAAAGGTGTGTGTATTCTGAGAGATAGTTTTTCTGCAGTGAGATGCTTATCCAATTTTCAAAATTGGTAACCTCGAATTTAGCTGTAACACAAGATGAATGAAGGAATAAAGCTTCCTTTTTTCTACCACTGACATACGCTTTGTCTTTCCTTCATGCAAGTTCCATTAATTTAATCAGTGAGAATTTTACACTTAATTTCCTGTGTAGAGATTTCCCAAAATATAAGTCAACATTACCAGATTGATAAAATGTGAGGAACTCAAGGAATCACCCACTTACCTAGGATGGATTTGTACTCATAAATCAAGGGGAAGGACGAAATAATTCATTGCCTTTATTTTGACTCTGTGTTAATGATTAATCTTGATATAACTGCTAGCTAAAGATATGCATTTTTCAGCTTAAGTTTGGTCATTTTCATAGAGTTATACACGGCAGAAACAGACCCATCAGCCTTCTGAATCCATGCCATCTACCCACACTCGTCCACACAACTTCGTTCTCCATAAATTTGCATCAACTCCCTCCAGATCCACCCCACATCTGCACATTAGGGGAAACTTCCTGTGACTAATTAACTTAACAACCTAAAGTCTTTGGAATATGAAGGGAAACATGAGCACCCAATCGAAACCTAATAAATTACAAGGAGAACATGCAAACTGAACCTCTGATTAGAATTGAATCTATTTGCTGTGACAGTGGTGTGAGCTTACTTTAGGATCTCGGGAACTCAGTGTAGAACTCTCACTGTAGAGGAAAATGATTTCCTAAAATAAAATGCATCAATCAAATGAGAAGGCAGTTCAGCAAACAGAATAGAACAACTTACATTACATGGGAAATACAACTTTTACCATAGGTACATTTTAAATGATTTCCACAGACTCTCAAAGTTCATGCCTTCCTAAGAATAACTGCACGTACATACACACATATCTTAAATAAATGTCAAAGACCACCACCGTTTGCTGTAAATGCTTGTATTTTGTGCAGAGAGGGCTCTGTATCTTTAAACTATTTCAGAGGACTCTCAGCAAGCATTTGCTTAAAAACCAAGTATTGATGAGAGTCTTGTCGGAACTCGGGAGCAGCATCATTTACGACCAGGATACCTTCTTAAAGCTGACTGGTTTGCATGCAGCCATTGGGTTCAGCTAATCTCTGTGTTGTGCATGTATCAGGAAATCGACTCTTTTCTTGTTTCTGTTCAGTTGCATCCTCAATTCCATTGGACTTGCATGAGCACAGAACCTTTTGGAAACTTTTCTTGAAATTGTCTGACAAGAAACCATACAGTATGGGGTTGGCACAGCTATTGGCATAGGAAAGGACCACCAAGGAGGAATATATTCCCACAATGACAGGTTCCTCAGGCAAGGTGGAAATTAAGTTAATGATATTTAGGATGTAAAACGGAAGCCAGCAAATAACAAACACAACGACAATGATGATCACCATTCTAGTAACTTTTTTCTCACACTTTCTTCGCTTGGTTGATCCAACACGTACGCTGGATGACTTGACTTTGATTATAATCAGGAGATAACAGAGACATATTATTAACAGTGGGCCAAAGAAGCCCAGCACTGCTGTGTATATGATAAAGGCGGCAGACCAGATGGCCTTGGGCTCTGGCCAGTTGATATTGCAAGTATTTATTTCCTTTTGCACCTCAGAGTATATGATGAGTGGGAGGACAACCACAATAGACAATACCCACACTGAGGCATTGATCAACTTGGCTATCTGGGGTCTGCGCCATTTGGTAGATCGAATGGGGTGTACCACTGCGAGGTATCGATCAATACTCAATACAGTCAAACAGAAGATGCTGGTGAATTGATTGATGCCGTCGACAGTGAGAATCAGTCTGCACATAAAAGATCCAAATGGCCAGTAGCTCAGGGCATTTTGGCTGGCAATAAACGGCAGTCCAAGCATAAAGAGCTCATCTGCCACGGCGAGGTTGAGGATATAAATATTGGTCACTGTCTTCATCTTGGCATAGCGTGCAATAACATAGATGACTAGAGTGTTCCCACTGAGTCCTATTATACAGACAATGAAATAAACTACAGGAAGCACAATGGTGCTCACACTGGACATAAATGGGTCTTTATTAGTCCAATTACCATATTCATTACTGAAAGATGTGACATTGACTTGCTCTGTGCTTTGCTCCCAGAGAGGGTCAGTAGATATCTTTGCAGTCTCCATTCCTTGCAATGTCGTCCTCAAGGTCTTGCTCTCAACAAGACTGTTTTCATGCCCAATAAGCCCCTAGGGGGAAAAAAAAATTGATAAGATGTTGAAGTCATGGCGTCAAAAGAAGTGGTTTCCTTTGGCGTATGATCTCCAGAAAAATGAAGCATTTTGTTAACATTAGAACTTTAGAGCTAACATCAGGACCATGTTAGGAAAACAAAAAGTCATTGAAGCTGGAGTCTATTCAAAATTTCAAAATCATGTTTGTTTGAAAAGATAAGAAACACAGAAGGCAGGTGGAGGGTTATGATACAAATCAGGTGTGATCTAATTGAATGGTGGCACAGGTTTGTCAGGCCTAAAGGTCTATGTAATGATTTTCAATTTGTTAATTGTTAACCTGATGTTTGCATAATTCAATCCATACAGGATGTTAGTTCAGGGTACAGGGCAGGACAGCTAAGCTCTGCAGATCTATGTCAGATCTCCCTGGTGTTCAAAGCATGTAATGCTTTTGTTTTAATGGATCGATAATATAAGAACCTGCTGAGTTAATACCAAGGAAATGAACGGTGTCCTGTGACAAAGTCAAAAAGATAATGGTTGCTTGAAAATGGTACTGATTTAGAAATAATTATAAGATTTATATCCAGTAATGTATTGTAAATTGCATTTTAAAAAAGACTTGCAAATGCAAGATAACAGTGCAAAGAGTGTGGTGCCTTGTATCTTTTCATTTTTTCAGGTAAATGCTTATCTGTATCTAAACACACATTGTGTTCTTTTAATTCTCAAAGCTTGTAAAGCTCCTCTGTGAAATCCTAACACTCAGTTTTCTTTAGAGTGGACAGAAATGGATGAAGTGACCAGGCTTGTCAGCTGTGCTCATCACTGCTGAGTCAGAATGTTGTGGGGTCATGCTATTCCAGAGGCTATATTCTTTCAGGTTGGTCCAGTCAACTGTTGACAACACCGCAGTTTCAGATAAATTGTCTTTCCATTGAGGGCATAAACAGAACCCCTCCTGTTGATGTAAACTGCGTATTTTTAAAGGCAATCTGAACCTGTAGTCAACCTGACACCAGAGTGCATTTAATTGAAACTCTCCGAAAGAGTGAGAATTACTTCACTCAAATTTTCTATCTTGCTTACACTCCATGGATTTAGTATGAATGAACAGCCAAAGCCTCAGCTACATTTACAACTTAGACTGCTGACAATGGTTTATTTTTCAGTTGGTGGATATTACCAAGAATCCCTGAAGCTAGCAATAGAAAATTTGGTTTGTTTGCTACTCGAAGCAGTTTCGAGATGGAAATATCTTTATGAATAATTCAATAAATGTAGAAAAATCTGTACAATAATAGATGAGCCTCTCTTAGGACAATGGGTCACTGTTTAGCACCAAATGAACTGAGATTTAATGTTTTAGAACCACTTTAAAAAGAATTTAAATCAAAGAAGGCTGACAACACAAACTTTGTCAATAATATTTACCTTATGACTCCTGACTCAGTCTTAACCTGGTCAAAGATCTGAGAAAATGAAAAATTGCTGCGTATTCTTTCAAATAACAAACACAACAGGATCATATATAACTCCAGCAATTGGAAATTATGACACAAAGACATACCGTGATAAATACTTGGGATGAAGGATCAATTACATTCAGAACTGGATAAGCAGAGGGTTTTTGCCCCTTAGAATGTAAAAGGTGAAAGAAATATTATTACCATTACCAACCAGTAATGAGATCAGATATTTAACTTATCTTGCAAAAGAACTGGGGGAAATAATACTTTTTTCACATTATATATATATTGCCTGGAAGGATAATTGAAACAGACTTAATTATGCATTTGAAAATGAACTGAGTACACCTGAAGGAAAACATTTGGAAGAGTACAGTGGAGTGGAGCTAATAGCATAGCTTATTCAAAAACCTGACACACTCCCAAGTGGCCAAAGGGTCTTCTTCTGTTCTGGGTTACTTTATTTCAAATCATCAACATTTGGTTTCTAGAAAGTAAGGTAATAAGCATAAATAATGTTTTCACATGTCTGTCTGGTTAAATAACATACAAAGATATTCTGTTATATTTTAGAAATTATATAAGGGCATAAATAAAGAGATTTGCTGCATTGATTCGACGTTTGAGTGAAATTATTCATATGGATAAACTGAAAAAGTTGTGGTTGTTCTTGTTGAAAATCAGAAGTTGTGAAGGGAGTTGATAAAATATTTAAAATCATGATGGTGTCAGGTAGGGTAGAAGTTCCTTTTGATGAAAGGATAAAGCAGCTGGGAACATAGCATGAAGTTATTTAGCAAAGAAACCAAAATGATATGGGGACTGTATTGTTTCGCACAAAAAAATACACAGCCAGCATAATATCAGAGACAGATGTTAGGATTCAAGGGGAACAAAATAAGTTTCCGAATACAATGATTTTGTAGGGCCATTGGGAAGTGGACAGGAGTTGAACTAGCTGGATTCCTCTTAATTGAGCTTATATGAACTTAATGGGCCTAATGCCTCCATCTGTTCTGTAACCATTCCATAAAATTTATTTTTCCTAGATTTGTCCCTAAAGTGTCTCAGCTCTCTTGACTAAAAGCTGCAGTTATATGTCAGAGAATCAAAGTAAACTGCAGATTTGCCAAACTTGGCTGGAATCTTCTGTCTTTAAGCCAAGGCATTATATTGGAAACCTACTTAATGAAAAAATCTGGGTGTTAATGTGATCACTTTCATAACCTCAAACTGTCTTAAAGCTTTTTATTTTAACCATTCTGGATATTTAGCCATCAATTTATACAAATTGCAATGGGAAAATGATAATTTTCCTTGCTTTTAGGAGCTCTAATTGAGAGATAAATATTGAACTGAGAGCAAAAGACTCCACTGGTTAGCTTCGAATGATAACATGCAAAATTCCTCATCTAATTCAATGGGGAAACAATAATCTATAAGCACAAGAGATTCTATAAACTTTGGAAATTTTGAGCAAAATGCTGGAAGAACTCAGCAAGTCAGGCAGCATCTATGGAGGGGAATAAATAGTCGCTATTCCAAATGTTCCAAGGCATTTTGCAGGCACACTACCAAACAAATTTGACACTGAGTATATGAGGAAATATTTTCAGAAGATTGACATATTTGAAAGGAAGGAAGGGAGAATGAGGAAGCAGAAATGGAATGGATTCCACAATTTAGAGTTTTGGTAACTGACAATTAAATGAGTACATTTGAGACTGATCTGGAAATTCAAACAAGGGAAAACCACAAGACTGGAGGTAGGAAGGTGCAAGACTGTGAAAACAATAGTGAGAAATTTGTGCCTAAGGATTTGCTTGAGTTGGAGCAAATAGGATGTAGGTCAGACTGGCAATAGTGGTTGGCAAATAGGACTAAATCTGAATTTAGGACACAGACAATGGAGTAATGCATGACCTCAAATTTATGAAAGGAGCCAATACAGAGGGAGCCAATTTAGAGTGTATTGTTATGATCCCAGCCCCCTCCTTTGTGAGAATCGCCAGAGCCCTAGTGAAAGGGGGGTCAATGACCCAAGAGAAGAGAGAGATACGTGCGGTGTCTCTCGTTTCATGGCGAGGCAAATCTGGCGACTGTGGTCATTGTCTCGTGGAGACACCTTTGTGAATTGGGAACTGTACTACGTGTATACCCTCAGGGCAACGTGGGTGGAGAGATGGAGAGAGATTGCATCATCCCAACCTGATTGACATCTGAGACCCCGTGAGTTCAGATAAAAGAGGGGTTGTAAAGACGGCCCCCCAGACGCACCAGAAGACATGCTAGAAATCCTGTGACAGCGTTTAATAGCGACAGCCAGTGGTGGGGGTCGTGTGCGTCTTTTCCTTGCCTGGGATTGGCGACCTCACCACGAAAGAACGGCTTAGCTACAGGGGAGGCCGCAAGTGAGCGTCCATTCCCCAACGAGTCTCCGACGAATCGAACTCCTAAAGGTTGGAAAAACCCGCCGGGTAACTGTTTCATTTAATCTCTATCTCTCTCTCTTTAACAAAGTGCACCAACGCGACACCACAAAAGACGGCAGCTTGTGGAACTGCAGTGACCGCAAGAGACTTTCAGATATACAGCGGACAATATATACATTACCCCTAGACAACGATAGAGTTTATTTCTTATTGGTTATTACTATACCTGCGCTTTAGATTGAGTATTGACGACTTATGGTATCTGAATGTTTGTATTAACCTTACTTTTGTGCCCCTTTATAAATAAAAACGTTTGAAAATGGTACCATCAGACTTCAGCGGACCTCTCTATCTTAGCTGGTAAGTGATCCAGTTACGGGATACGTAACAGTATTGAAATACTGTTACTCCCTCAGGGAGGAACAAAGGCACAGATGAAATTTTCAGCAGGAGGATAATGTCATGAAATAAACGAAAACTATTAGGGTACAAAATAGAAGATATATGACTTAACTGGAGGTAAGCTATAAGCAAAGTTAAAAACAATTGGATTCAGTTTCATACAGCTAAAATAGAGGGTGCTAAATTCAATAGCTGGGTAAAAAAGGTTGTGACGGTGACTTATAGCAATGGCTGTTCTCTTTTCAATATTTCTAGTCCTAAAAATTTGACAAGCAAATCATTTATGGAAGGGTGGAAGGATTAATTCAGTGGTGCTGAGACAAAATTGAATGTTATCAGCATAAATGTGGAAGCTGACACTATGCTTCAGATTATATCAATGAGAAGCAGAATATAAATGAGAAATAAAAGGGGGAAATGATAAATTAGTAGTAATACATGGAAACAAGTCAAGATATTTCAGATAGTTCTCAAGGCATAACTAATAGATAAAAATGGAATCTGTTGAGTATAATTCCATTTATGGAAAGGATCTGGAAGAAGATGTTGTGGCCAACAGTCTTTAAAAGACAAAACTATAACTCCTTGCCCATTTCCAAGAGCTCTTGGAAGGGGCTCTTCCAAGGATCCCCGCAGTACCATTGTATAGGGAATTCCAAGATTTAGATGGTACATATTTCCAAGTCAGTGTGAAGTACAACTTTCAGAGGAACTTGTAGGCTGTGCTGTTCTCATGTGCCTACTGCTCTTGTCCTTCTTGGTGGTGGAGATGAGGGAACAGGCTTGAGACACTACAATTTGTTTTATAGATGGCGGTCAGGTTGCAAAGAAAATGCATGGTTAGCGAGGGGGATGAGGTGCCAATTAATTTTGTCCTGACTATGATCATACAATCATAAGACACAGAAGGTGAATTGGACCATTCTGCCCATCGAGTATGCTCCACCTTTCGATCATGGTTGATTTATTATCCTTCTCAATTGCTTTCCCCTACTTTCTCTCCATAAACTTTGATGCCTTTACTAATGAATAACCTATAATCCTTCACAGCAGCATGTGGAAAAGCTCTGGGGGGGTGGGGGTGTGAGATGTCAGTAAGAAAGCTTTTCACTGCGGGCTGACTAACACTTATACAGTAACTATGATATTCATGTGCATTCTTCAGGTGAATTTCTCATCATTGTTGACCCCCAGGATGCAGAGGATCTGGCTTTCAACAATAATAATGGTGCAATGGTGAAAGATAGCTGATTAGACCTGTGCTAGAGATGCTCATCATTTGCCTCTGTCGTGACCTTTGTGTTACCTCTCACTTTTTGTCACGTGTCTAAGTCTTGTCTTAGTCTTGTTGCTAGCAGTCCAGAACTTTCACCTGCTGAAGACAAGCTTTGAAAAAATGATGAGGAATAATTATGACGTACGTAAATGGAATGCTATTTATGATTTAGATGAACTAAAAGTACTTCCAAACTTGCAAGGACCAAAGCTTGACTGAGAAAAAAAAATCTACTGATTTAACAGATGATAGCTCACTCATCGGTTTGGAATGGTAGAGGAGAGTTGAGATGGGATAATACTTTACATGATTGGTGTGTCTGTTTGTTGAAGATTGAGATAAAGTTGGCAGATCGGAGATAAGTGTGTCATTATAGGAAGGGATGGAACTACAGGGAATATCAGCTAATACGGGAGCTGATCGTAGGCTAGGAGGCAGCTTCCCATCTTAACAAGAAAACATTTGATAGTATAGTATCACAACAGTATTTCTGATAAGAGTTCGGCTCTGTGGGACTGGCTCTGACAATACAGTGGGATGTTTATCTGTAGCATTTCTAGTTTCCAGCATTATTGCCGGCTTAAGCAAGTGTTCCACTGGGACAGTATGAATGTTTGTAAACCTGCCATGTCTCAAGTTGGGAAATCTGCCTGCTGAGTCTGTGTCAGCTCAGAGCTGACACCAGCATACCAGTCCTCCTTCAAATGAATGGGAGAAATCAGCTGTTGGGAAAAAAGTTGAGTAATGCTTTTTTGAAAATATAGTTAAAGATGTTTGTGCCATATTTTAGTCTTTTAAATTAAGAGAAAAATGTTTTAACATTGTTTTTACTGCTTAAAGTGATCTTAAGTGGTTTTCAACATTTACAAATGATAAGGTCATCTAGAGACATCCTGACAGGTAGTGAGGTAGGAGGATATGGAGGTGGGGGAGTCAATGGTTGATGGTGTAGAGGGAGGCCTCACTGACTGTCAACTGT
Organism: Hemitrygon akajei; assembly: GCF_048418815.1. Taxonomy (NCBI): domain Eukaryota; kingdom Metazoa; phylum Chordata; class Chondrichthyes; order Myliobatiformes; family Dasyatidae; genus Hemitrygon; species Hemitrygon akajei. The sequence goes on along the minus strand of NC_133134.1, from coordinate 35,600,844 downwards.
CTAAGTTATTCTGTGAGTGCAGCTGATGCACTGCACCATGCCAGGGGTTAAAAAACAGTCTGCCCGAAGACAGGCAATGAGCTAGGTCAGGGCAGCAGATCAACTGGCCCAGAACATCCAAGCAGGTGCACTGCCAAAAGAGGCAGTGGTTTCCAGTCAAGGCATTAAACTGAGTCCTAACTTACCTTTTAAACAATAGGAAGTTAGCTGGTGTTCTGTGCAGGGCAATGAAAATTGAAGTCCAGCTGTGCCAAGGAGGGGATTAGGATACTCTACTTACCTAGGCTTTGGTTGGCCTGCATGTTGCTTATGGAATTTGTAAATGCTTTTATGCTCCTTTGAAGAAATATGGTCTGCTCCTACTCAAGCAGCTCAAAGTGTGGATCTTACAGCAACTTATGTTGGTAGATTTTAATCACAGTGTTGATGCCATTTATTTGAGCTGTCAAACTGTAGTTCTGTCTGCCTGGCTTATTTACTGATTATAAACAATCTCACAACATTCTCTGAAATGCACGGGAAAGCTCCCTTTAATGTTTTGATTACTTTCTAATCTTATAGCTAACATATTGGCCATTATTGCATTGTTGTTGCAACACACACAAAATGCTGGTGAAACACAGCAGGCCATGCAGCATCTATAGGGAGAAGCAATGTTGACGTTTCCGGCCGAGACCCTTCGTCAGAACTAACTGAAAGAAAGATAGTAAGAGATTTGAAAGGAGGAGGATGAGGGGGAAATCCGAAATGATAGAAGACAGGAGGGGCTGGGGTGAAGCTAAGAGCTGGAAAGGTGACCCTACTCAGGATAGGGTTTCCCTTGTCCTCATCTACCACCTCACCAGCCTCCGGGTCCAACATATAATTCTCCGTAACTCCCGCCACCTCCAACGGGATCCCACTACCAAGCACATCTTTCCCTCCCCCCCTTTCTGCTTTCCATGGGGATCGCTCCCTACGCGACTCCCTTGTCCATTCGTTTCCCCCCCCCCCCATCCCTTCCCACCGATCTCCCTCCTGGCACTTATCCTTGAAAGCGGAACAAGTGCTACACCTGTCCTTACACTTCCTCCCTCACCACCATTCAGGGCCCCAGACAGTCCTTCCAGGTGAGGTGACACTTCACCTGTGAGTCGGCTGGTGTGGTATACTGCGTCCAGTGCTCCCGGTGCGGCCTTTTATATATTGGTGAGACCTGACGCAGACTGGGAGACCTTTTTGCTGAACACCTATGCTCGGTCCGCCAGAGAAAGCAGGATCTCCCAGTGGCCACACATTTTAATGCCACCTCCCATTCCTATTCTGATATGTCTATCCATGGCCTCCTCTACTGTCAAGATGAAGCCACACTTAGGTTGGGGGAACAACACCTTATATTCTGACTGGGTAGCCTCCAACCTGATGGCATGAACATTGATTTCTCTAACTTCCGTTAATGCCCCTCCTCCCCTTCTTACCCCATCCCTGATTTATTTCCCCCCTCCCCTTTTTCTTTCTCTCTCTGCCCATCATTCTTTGTCTGTTCTCCATCTCCCTCTGGTGCTCCCCTCCCCCTTTCCTTCTCCCTAGGCTTCCTGTCCCATGATCCTTTCCCTTCTCCAGCTCTGTATCACTTTCGCCAATCACCTTTCCAGCTCTTAGCTTCACCCCTCCCCCTCCGGACTTCTCCTATCACTTCGCATTTCCCCCTCCCGCTCCTACTTTCAAATCTCTTACTATCTTTTCTTTCAGTTAGTCCTGACGAAGGGTCTCAGCCCGAAACATTGACAGTGCTTCTCCCTATAGATGCTGCCTGGCCTGCTGCGCTCCACCAGCATTTTGTGTGTGTTGCTTGAATTTCCAGCATCTGCAGATTTCCTTGTGATTGCATTGTTGTTTGTGGGATGTTGCTCTGAGTAAGTTGGCTAACATGCTTCCCAGAACATATCAATAGCTCAGCTGTTGTTGGCTGTTAAATATTTTGGAATGAACAAGTTTGCAAAAAATGACATACAAGGGGTGATTGATAAGTTTGTGGCCTAAAGTAGAAGGAGTCAATTTTAGAAAGCCTAGCACATTTATTTTTCAACATAGTCCCCTCTTACATTTACACACTTAATCCAGCGGTCATGGAGCATACGGATCTTGGACCTCCAGAGTGTCCACAGCAGGGGTGATTGATAAGTTTGTGGCCTAAGGTAAAAGGAGATGAGTAATACAGCTCTCAATAAATGCAGTTCAACACTTTGAGTGATTATGCAGAAAATTTGAAGTTAATAACTCATCGGAGTGATTGATAAGGTCATGGCCTAAGGTAGAAGGTATACTTACAGAGAATAGTATGAAGAACAAACAAAAATAATCCAGTGAGCATCAGCTCTGAGGGAGAAAACAGTCCATTAATGAGAGAGGATAGAGGAAAATGGCCAGAAAGGTTCAAGCAGACAGGCAGGCAACGGTAACTCAAATAACCATGTGTTACAACAGTAGTGTGCAGAAGAGCATCTCTGAATGCCCAACACATCAAGCCTTGAAGTGGATGGGCTACAGCAGCAGAAGACCACAGACACACTCTCAGGGGCCACTTTATAAGCTACAGGAAGTACCGGTAAGATGTTTCCAGAAAGATGGCGGCACACTTGGACGCAGCAAAATTCCAGGTCCAATCAAAGATGTATCTGTTCATCTTGTACATCTCTTTTATGATCGCAAGTCACTGCTGGATCCTCAGAGCATCACTTACTGCAAGACTATCCCGTTAGCAAATTGCTTGATAGTGATGGGGCTGGACATATTGTGTACTGTTGTTATGTTGTCAACTGGATCTGTTGCATATCATTGAATCTAAATAGTGCGCAGTCCAGAAAAAAAGGTTCAAGTGATTGTCTTGGACATTTTTATTGTGATTGCAAGACCCTGTTGGACATTGGTAACAGTTCACTGGTTCATTGGAAATAACAGTGGCAAGGGAGCTGCTTTGCCTCAGTTGTTGTGAGGAAATGGCCCTCATGCTGCTGTCACCAGTGAAGGAGACACCGGAGCTTGCTGTGTGCCACTGGATTTCATACTGAGTTGGTGGCTGGTCCCTTCTGTTGATGCTGTCCTCCAGTGATCATTTAGCGCTGCCCTGCAGTGTTTGCTTGAAGCTGCTCTCCACTGTTTACTCGGTGGAAAAACCAGCTGTACGTGGACAATACAGGGACTTGGGCTATAGTTTTCTCCTCTTTGTGATTGTACATTTTTCTAAAAATGTAACCAAATGTGCTATTTACATTGTGTGCTTTGAACAGCGTGCAGTGTGTTGTTGGTAGTGTGTTTTGCACCTTGGCTCGGAGGAATGCTGTTTCATTTGATCCAAGATCCAAGATGGCGGCGTGACGCAGCTTGCAGCGGCCACTCCGGAACTGATTATCTGTTATTTGTGAAGTGGTGTGCCGTGCGCAATCATAATCGATTGAAAACGGACGTGGGAGCACGGAGGAACATCGGGAAATTCCAGGAAGACCTTCTTCGTTGCTGCTGCTGCTGTGAGGTCCGGGTCTCTGCTGGGAAGAACAGGCCCCCGGTCCTCGGGGTTGCGTTGCCGATGGCCATTGGCGGGGCCATCTTAATATGCTCAGCAGAGGATGGTGCTCGGAGAAGCTGTGCCGGAGGGGATGGTCGTCGGCTCAGAGGTTTGATGGACTCAGGTCGCTTTCGGTGTGTGCTGCGTCTGCGAGGCTGAGTCGAGCGGTGCCTTGGAAGTCCATAGTGGGGGTATTCCCTTCTGCCGCCGACATGGGATGACGAGTCTGTCGGGACCCTGGGGACTTGTGGAAACTGTGGTGATTTCTTTTGAACTTACAGTCCTTTAACATCTTGGACTATTTTTACTGTGCCCATAGTCTGTTTTTTTTATCAGATATGCTATTGTTTGCACTGTTGTAACTATGTGGTTTTGTGCAAGTCTTGTAGCTTTAGTTTTTGGTCTTGTTTGTCTGGTGGATTTGGAGCTCCTTTCCGGGGAATGCGCTAAGATGGTAGCGCAATATTAATATGCAGCAGCCTCTCCGGACTCTGGGTTGGGGATTGCCAAACGTTATGTGGATTTTCTGGTGTAGTCTATTTTGTCATATGCTTTTGTGATATCATTCTGGGGGAATGTTGTCTCATTTTTTAACTGCATTGCATTTGTGATTTCTAAATGACAATAAACTGAATCTGAATCTGATTTGGCTATATTCAGGTATGGCTGAATGATAATTAAACTTGAGACTGGAAACTCCAACTATATCATAGGCTTCATGAAAATCCACTCATTAATACTCATTGTCATTGCACGAGGAGCCTGTCATACCAGTCAGCTAATGTTGGTTCCATTAGAAAGGAAATAAGTAACATTGGATAGTGCCCATCTTTAACAGGCAGCTTGCCTTTAATAATGCTCCACTTCAATGCTAAGTCTTTGGATCAAACAAAGACAAGATAAGCAAAAGTAAATGATTTCCAATTTTCATTTTGAGCATCAGAGAAATGTTTAATATTATTATTCATAAAATGAAATTGGGCAATATAAAGTAATTTAGGGATAAATTTGATTTTGTCAATGGTAATGGGAAGATATACAGTTGATGACTGACCGGATATCACAGATGTGGCACAATCAATCAAGGTTAAAATGACCCCATTACATACAAAAGACACAGTTATGGCATGACCTGTGGAGAGTGCTCACTGCTGTACCTACAAATACATCCAATGGAGATGTATAGAGGATATGAATATTAAATCTATGAATTAGATAAGCATTAGAAAAGTTCCTATTAATCAAACCTTCCCTTTTTCTCTTTGATTCATTTTTTTCATTTTAAAGTAGTTTTAGAGATGGATGTCTCTCCTTTGTAAGTTATAATTATTTTCTTGTGTACAAGGAATTTTGTAAAAGTCCTAAGTATATTTTTGCATTGGAAAAAAGGATCTAAAATCCTTTAACTACTTTGATCTTTATCAGGGTGAAAGTAACTTCAATTTGTTGTTGTGGGATTATAGGTAACATTACCATTTTAATCTATTTGTATATAATACATTGGCAAATTTCTTACCAGTATGCCATAACGTGGCACAATGGCTTACTTTCATATCTGATTGTTATTAAATTAAATTTTCAAATTGTTCTTTCATTTGTAATATGTAAACAAATTGTTAGTAATTCATACATGGGCGTTTTCCCTTTCATTTGATTTTTTAGTATCTGCCAAATTTTCTTATAGTCAACAAAGTACTTTGGAAGTGTGGTCAGTCCTTAACATTAGCAGTTAACTCGTGCATGGCATATTCCAACACACAACAGCATGATTCATATTTTCACAGTCTGAGTAATATTTACGAAGAGATAAATATTCTAAACATACATTTTTACATTCAATTAAGAGAGCAGATGACGCAATAGCTTAACCATGTAGCCCTACACTAAAGAGTGTGCTTCAGCTTCTGTACTCAAGTCCTAGGGAAGTTGCTCGAAGTGACAGTGTTCAAACTTCGGGGCAAATGTGTCACCTGTTGAGCAATGATGATTTTAACCAAGTTCCTCTACCACCAGGCAGCTTGGACACATAGCTAATTCTCACGAGCTACAGCATATTTCTGGACCCAAAGATCATTAAATACTTGTAATCAGTGTGACACAGTTAAAGAACTTCCAAATGAATCATGCCTAGTGCATATTCAGGCACTGATGCTCTAGACTGTCAATTCAGTAGTGTATTCAGGCAATATTGCCTCGAAAAGTGGTATTTTTAAGGAGCAATGTTAAACAATTTGCCATTGCCTAAAAGGGTTAAATTTCCAAGGCAGGTGTCATGCACAGCTTCTATTACTATGAATATGGAGGATTAAAGGTGTTGCTTCATGATGATATTTAGGATGATTGAAGTAACCTGCAGGCCATCCTCAATGAGGGCAGAACCCAAAGCAATAGAAAAACTCATGATGAAACTGTTAGAGTTAGTGGCACTTTTCACAAAGAAGGTAATAGAAATCCATAGCTCCTCTAAAAGTATGCTGACACTGAAAGTTAATTGAAAATTTCAAAATTATATGAAGAGATATGGATGTAATTGAGGTGAATATATTTATGATTCAACTTACCGATGAACGACAAAACAGGTGAGTGGAATACTCATTTTCCCAAGATCCCTTTGCTTTGTTGTGCATAAATCCTGGCTTATATTTCAAGGAAGTATTAAATGCTGTAGTACCAACTCTTAGGTGAAGTATTAAACCCTTATGCTTCTTCGGATGAATATATAAATATCGGTTTCTTAAGGTTGTTACCATTGGGGGTGGAGGTGGGGATATACCACCACTACTAATTAAATGTTCTCAATGATGTGCATCTCAAATAGCCTCTAACAGACAAATCTAACTCCTGGCCTTCATGTGTGGCTTAGCTAGTAAGCATGGTGAAAAAGTGTCTACTGACAGGAGAAGGGGCAAAGGTGGGTTACTGATACCTTAAAAGAAGTCACTTCAAGCAGATGGAGCTCGTCAGCCATGGTTGGCAGTTCATCTAGGAGAAGAGAAACACTGATCTCAAACCCCACACGAGCAAATCTGCAGATGCTGGAAATTCAAGCAACACACACAAAATGCTGGTGGAACACAGCCTTTTGTGTGTGATCTCAAACCTCAGCTGCTTTGTGTCTATGTCCATTCATGTGGAAGGCTTCAGGAGTAAACCCCGAGGAAAAATTCTGGTGCTGGAGTCCCGAAGGCAGTCCTACATGGAGTTTAATGCTGACTGGCAGCTCCAGCAACACCACTGGTGCCAAACTGTATCTGCCTCTGCTGTTTCTTTGGATTCATCAGCTGCATGGAGAGCTGGAACCTGCTACATGGGCAACAGCTGCTCTACATATTGTACTGCCCTGTCTTGGGTACTGGCTTGTGTTTCAATGAGATATCCATGGTAGAACTCAAGCAAAGGAGGGCCTCAGATATAAATATCTCATATTGTTATTGCAGAAAAGAACTTGAGGGGTTCTCTGCACTGTCATGTGCAACTTTTACCCTGGGAGATTCACTAAAGTATATCAGCTGGTCACTGATTACACTGCTGTTTATGGGGTCTTGCTGTGTGCAAAGTGTTGTTAGACTACTGAAAGAGGCCACAATCCGTTCAATCCTACTTCTTTAGTTGCAATAAGTAGTTTGGGCTATCTCTAACAATCCCTAGAAAAGACAGGGTGAAAACAGAGGCTTCATACCTCATTTAATCTCCTTGGTACAGCCCACAATGATTTAGTCATTCCAATTTCAACACTAATTGTGTTTCCTTGTGATTGCAGTTGCAACACTAATCATCAATCACCCAGTGATCCCTATCTGAATAGTGACCCTCACTTCCCACTAATCCCAGACACAACACTTACCCTCATTCCCCAGCGATTCCAGTCCCAACACTGACCTTCACTTCCTTCCCAGTAATCCCAGTCCCAACACTGACCCTCACTCCCCAAAGATCCCAGTCCCAACACTGACCCTCACTCCCCAAAGATCCCAGTCCTAACACTGACCCTCACTCCCCAAAGATCCCAGTCCTAACACTGACCCTCACTCCCCAAAGGTCCCAGTCCCAACACTGACCCTCACTCCCCAAAGATCCCAGTCCTAACACTGACCCTCACTCCCCAAAGGTCCCAGTCCCAACACTGACCCTCACTCCCCAAAGATCCCAGTCCTAACACTGACCCTCACTCCCCAAAGATCCCAGTCCGAACACTGACCCTCACTCCCCAAAGATCCCAGTCCGAACACTGACCCTCACTCCCCAAAGATCCCAGTCTGAACACTGACCCTCACTCCCCAAAGATCCCAGTCCGAACACTGACCCTCACTCCCCAAAGATCCCAGTCCCAACAGTGACCCTCACTCCCCAAAGATCCCAGTCCCAACACTGACCCTCACTCCCCAAAGATTCCAGTCCCAACACTGACCTTCACTTCCTTCCCAGTAATCCCAGTCCCAACACTGACCCTCACTCCCCAAAGATCCCAGCCTAAACACTGACCCTCACTCCCCAAAGATCCCAGTCCAAACACTGACCCTCACTCCCCAAAGATCTCAGTCCTAACAGTGACCCTCACTCCCCAAAGATCCCAGTCCGAACACTGACCCTCACTCCCCAAAGATCCCAGCCTAAACACTGACCCTCACTCCCCTCCCCAGGGAACCCAGCCTAAACACTGACCCTCACTCCCCTCCCCAGGGAATCCATTTCCAACACTGACCCTCACTCCCCAGTGATCCCAGTCCTAACAATGACCCTCACTCCCCAAAGATCCCAGTCCTAACACTGACCCTCACTCCCCAAAGATCCCAGTCCTAACACTGACCCTCACTCCCCAAAGATCCCAGTCCTAACACTGACCCTCACTCCCCAAAGATCCCAGTCCTAACACTGACCCTCACTCCCCAAAGATCCCAGTCCTAACACTGACCCTCACTCCCCAAAGATCCCAGTCCTAACAATGACCCTCACTCCCCAAAGATCCCAGTCCTAACACTGACCCTCACTCCCCAAAGATCCCAGTCCTAACACTGACCCTCACTCCCCAAAGATCCCAGTCCTAACACTGACCCTCACTCCCCAAAGATCCCAGTCCGAACACTGACCCTCACTCCCCTCCCCAGGGAACCCAGCCTAAACACTGACCCTCACTCCCCTCCCCAGGGAATCCATTTCCAACACTGACCCTCACTCCCCTCCCCAGGGAACCCAGTCCCAACACTGACCCTCACTCCCCAAAGATCCCAGTCCTAACACTGACCCTCACTCCCCAAAGATCCCAGTCCGAACACTGACCCCCACTCCCCAAAGATCCCAGTCCTAACACTGACCCTCACTCCCCAAAGATCCCAGTCCTAACACTGACCCTCACTCCCCAAAGATCCCAGTCCGAACACTGACCCTCACTCCCCAAAGATCCCAGTCCCAACACTGACCCTCACTCCCCAAAGATCCCAGTCCTAACACTGACCCTCACTCCCCAAAGATCCCAGTCCGAACACTGACCCTCACTCCCCAAAGATCCCAGTCCCAACACTGACCCTCACTCCCCAAAGATCCCAGTCCTAACACTGACCCTCACTCCCCAAAGATCCCAGTCCCAACACTGACCCTCACTCCCCAAAGATCCCAGTCCTAACACTGACCCTCACTCCCCAAAGATCCCAGTCCGAACACTGACCCTCACTCCCCAAAGATCCCAGTCCGAACACTGACCCTCACTCCCCAAAGATCCCAGTCCTAACACTGACCCTCACTCCCCAAAGATCCCAGTCCGAACACTGACCCTCACTCCCCAAAGATCCCAGTCCTAACACTGACCCTCACTCCCCAAAGATCCCAGTCCGAACACTGACCCTCACTCCCCAAAGATCCCAGTCCCAACACTGACCCTCACTCCCCAAAGATCCCAGTCCTAACACTGACCCTCACTCCCCTCCCCAGGGAACCCAGTCCCAACACTGATCCTCACTCCCCTCCCCAGGGAACCCAGTCCTAACACTGACCCTCACTCCCCAAAGATCCCAGTCCTAACACTGACCCTCACTCCCCTCCCCAGGGAACCCAGTCCCAACACTGATCCTCACTCCCCTCCCCAGGGAACCCAGTCCCAACACTGACCCTCACTCGCCTCCCCAGGGAATCCATTTCCAACACTGACTGTCACTCCTCAGTGATACCAGTCCTAACACTGACCCTCACTCCCCAAAGATCCCAGCCTAAACACTGACCCTCACTCCCCAAAGATCCCAGTCCTAACACTGACCCTCACTCCCCAAAGATCCCAGTCCGAACACTGACCCCCACTCCCCAAAGATCCCAGTCCCAACACTGACCCTCACTCCCCAAAGATCCCAGCCTAAACACTGACCCTCACTCCCCTCCCCAGGGAACCCAGCCTAAACACTGACCCTCACTCCCCTCCCCAGTGATACCAGTCCTAACACTGACCCTCACTCCCCAGTGATAACAATCCCAACACCGATCTTCACTCCCCTTCCCAGGGATCCCATTTCCAACACTGACTCTCACTCCTCAGTGATACCAGTTCTAACACAGACCCTCACTCCCAGGGATCCCAGTTCCAAATCTGATCCTCACCCTCAATGATCCCATTCCCAGCACTGACCCTCACCACCCCAGTGATCGCAGTCCCCACTGACACTTACTTCCCAGTGATGCCAGTCCCAACACTGAACCGCACTCCCCGCTGCTCTCTGCCCCAACACTGACCCACACTCCCCGCTGCTCTCTGCCCCAACACTGACCCGCACCCCGCTGCTCTCTGCCCCAACACTGACCCGCACCCCGCTGCTCTCTGCCCCAACACTGACCCGCACTCCCCGCTGCTCTCTGCCCCAACACTGACCCGCACTCCCCACTACTCTCTGTCCCAACACTGACCCGCACTCCCCGCTGCTCGCTGTCCCAACACTGACCCGCACCCCGCTGCTCTCTGTCCCAACACTGACCCGCACTCCCCGCTGCTCTCTGCCCCAACACTGACCCGCACTCCCCACTACTCTATGTCCCAACACTGACCCGCACTTCCCACTGCTCTATGTCCCAACACTGACCCGCACTCCCCACTGCTCTCTGTCCCAACACTGACCCGCACTCCCCGCTGCTCTCTGCCCCAACACTGACCCGCACTCCCCACTACTCTCTGTCCCAACGCTGACCCGCACTCCCCGCTGCTCGCTGTCCCAACACTGACCCGCACCCCGCTGCTCTCTGTCCCAACACTGACCCGCACTCCCCGCTGCTCTCTGCCCCAACACTGATCCGCACTCCCCACTACTCTATGTCCCAACACTGACCCGCACTCCCCGCTGCTCTCTGTTCCAACACTGACCCGCACTCCCCGCTGCTCTCTGCCCCAACACTGATCCGCACTCCCCACTACTCTATGTCCCAACACTGACCCGCACTCCCCGCTGCTCTCTGCCCCAACACTGACCCGCACTCCCCGCTGCTCTCTGCCCCAACACTGACCCGCATTCCCCGCTGCTCTCTGCCCCAATACTGACCCGCACTCCCCACTACTCTATGTCCCAACACTGACCCGTACTCCCCGCTGCTCTCTGCCCCAACACTGACCCGCACTCCCCGCTGCTCTCTGCCCCAACACTGACCCGCATTCCCCGCTGCTCTCTGCCCCAATACTGACCCGCACTCCCCACTACTCTATGTCCCAACACTGACCCGCACCCCGCTGCTCTCTGTCCCAATACTGACCCGCACCCCGCTGCTCTCTGTTCCAACACTGACCCGCACTCCCCGCTGCTCTCTGTTCCAACACTGACCCGCACTCTCCGCTGCTCTCTGTTCCAACACTGACCCGCACTCCCCACTACTCTCTGTTCCAACACTGACCCGCACTCCCCGCTACTCTCTGTCCCAACACTGACCCGCACTCCCCGCTGCTCTCTGTCCCAACACTGACCCGCACTCCCCACTACTCTCTGTCCCAACACTGACCCGCACTCCCCGCTGCTCTCTGTTCCAACACTGACCCGCACCCCGCTGCTCTCTGTCCCAACACTGACCCGCACTCCCCACTACTCTCTGCCCCAACACTGACCCACACTCCCCGCTGCTCTCTGCCCCAACACTGACCCGCATTCCCCGCTGCTCTCTGCCCCAACACTGACCCGCACCCCGCTGCTCTCTGTTCCAACACTGACCCGCACTCTCCGCTGCTCTCTGTCCCAACACTGGAGAACACAGTGCCGAATATCTGTATACGCAACAACAAGCGTCCGATGTTCACAGTTGTAGAAGAGAATAAACTAACCTCGCAGGTTCTTTTATTAACCTAATACTGCAGTAATTAACTCATGTCTGGAGTTAACCCTTTGCGGATAATGGAATGACGGCCGGCCCTGAAGCTATGGCCAGAAGGCAAAAGCTTAATCTGTCGTAACGGAACCTTGAATGGAAATGTAACGACTATTGTTAATACGTGCATACAGTATCTCCGTCCAATGCACCTGTTCTGGAGTAATTTCTTCTGAATGCTCTTCTAAATCTTTTCCTTATTGATCTTGGGTTTAATTCTAAAATTGTCTTTGGATTCAATTATTTGAAATGTCATTTCATTGGAATAAACCTTTTCCCGCTTCTGGTCTTCCAGCGACGAGGAAGAGTTGAAACGCGGCGGAGTAACGCACATCAGATAAACTCGTGCCTCAGCACCATCGGACTTACAGACCGCCCCGCGACCCAAGGCAAAGTGCGATAGAGCCAACAACGTGAACCGGTTGGTGTGTCCCCACCACCACAGTGACCGCTTTACATGAAGTATATTATTAGACTCGAGCTACGGCGCGATCCAATCCAGAAACTGGCCATTCAGCCCGTTACACCAGTCCCGATCCCTTGAAGGAGCCTGGCCAGCTCATCGCATTCGTCCAGTCCTTTCCCCGTAGTCGCCGGCCCATTTTAACATGACATTGCTTTACAACAACCTGCTGCTTTTACCGGAATCTGTCCGCTTAGGGTGAAATACATAAGCAATCTTCCTAAAATTAAAAAAAAAGTTAAAATACAGATTCGGCTGCTGCATGCTGGAAATCATAGGGACCATGTCAAAACACTAGTCAGACTATGTGAGTTTAAATAAACACGTTTCTGTTTATCAATCTGCACTTTCTGTTTACCTGTGGCGAGATTTCCAGCATCTTCGCCATTCAGCAGCGTAGGCTGAAGATCTGAGCAAGTCCCAGGGAAGTGTGACGAGAAGAGGGTTTTCAGTCAGCCCCCGACCTTTAAACTGGCTGGAGCTGGGTGACTCAGTGCGTTCGAGAAGGCGAGCTCTGCTGGTGACCGTGGTATGCAGGGCGAGTTTGCAGAACACACGGAATCCTGTGTAAGTGACTGGCAGATTAAGAGGGAGAGAGAGAGGGAGAAACACACACACACACACACACCCACACAAACACACATACACACGCACGCTCACATACACACACAGGGTATGTGCGAAGGCTGCACTGTGTGTAGTTAGTACTGGAATGGGATGGGTTGTGGGGGGGCAGTCTGAGATCAGCTCTTACTCTTCTCTCTAAACAAACGGTAGATTGGTGAGAGTGAGCATGAGTCATCAGAAGGCAGAAACACAGTCCATCTCATTGTTGATGAGAGTCTTGCCCACATCCAGGTTAAACCGTAGGATTCGGGCAGTCGGTAACTGACTAACATCAGACCGTTTCCTTTTGAAACTAAAGTGAATCACAGTACCTGTTCTCGCTTTTCTCCGGGGTGATTTCTCTCTCTCACGCTGTCCCGTCTGCCTCTTGTTTGCGCTGCTTGTGACTTATTTTGATCTTGTGGATTACGCTTGTGCTGTTGCTCCGAGTAACACAGGAGATAGGAAGCTTATAGCGGGAAAGGTGATTGCTGACATTCCATAACCCTCACCCTCATCCCCAACGTGTCTGTAGACTGCGGGACATGTGTATTTAATAAAACCAGGTCGCAGGTGGTTCCTTATAGCAGCTCGTGGGAGATTTATTCATTGTTTATTCACTCATCGAGGCCTGTCCCACAGTGTTTATAAATCAATAGCAGGGGACAGACAAATAAACTCTTCTTGGGCTTCCAGCTGGGTACAGGTATCGATTATACCCGACGGTTCGATGACAAACTCTGCCATCTTCATCAGGGACTGGGGATAGTATCAGACTGCTGTTTTTAAGAAATTTCAATTACATTTACAGTTTAGTAACGTTCCTCACCATCAGCAGATGTCTATAAACCAATGAACCGTGGGAGGGCAGCAACTATCATGAACTATTATTAATATAAAGATATTTTCATTTGTATAACTAATCAAAGTGAACTATATATACGCAAAAGAAGGCAAATTTCAACATTATAACGGACTGTAATGTTTATTATCAGTTATTAGATGAAATAAAATTCACAAAATCATCAAGTAACCTAACATTGCTCGGTTTTAAGTGCGGATTTTTTAACCCTTTGCTCGCTCAGCTCACGTGCATTTTATATTATATTTTACAACCTACGCGAAAGGTTTAAAGAGGCTATTGGCGTACATATAATTTCAAACGAAGGGCTTTTAATTACATTTCTATTTAAAATTCAGGCAAAAGAGGAACCGATAAGTCACATTTATTAATAACACATTGTCCCACCATTAACTAGTTGTTCCAGTAAGTTTACGCGTTATAGAGAAGATTTTTGCAGCTGCCTCTGCATGGGAAGGAGGGGATTCATTCTTATCCCTGGGAAGAAACTATTACCTCCAAACACAACCAATAGCTCCCTCTGGCGGCCTGAGATCATCAACCAGAGCCGATTAACATGAGAGAGCGAGAAGTGACTTGAACAAAGTCAGAGCAGAGTATTGTTTGGAAGGAGCGGATTAAGTATTGCGCACCCGAGCTACCCCTGAAGAGCCGGGCTTTCTTTTAAACCACTGCTTCCCACGTGGTAAAGTTCCCCACATAGTAGGTAGGAGTTTAAACCAGCAACTAGAAAAGATCAGAATTAGAATCAGAATCAAACTTATTTATCACTGGCCTATGTGGCATGAAATGTGTTGTTTTCAACAGCAGAACAGTGCAAAGATAAAAAAAAGATGAATTACAAATTTAAGTAAATAGTATAAACTAAAGTAATGATGAGGTAGTGCTGATGGGTTTATAGATCATTCATAAAGCTGATGGTGAAGGACAAGAAGCTGATCATGAATGTTGAGTCTGAATCCTCAGACTCCTGTACTTCATCCCTAATAGTAGTAACAAAAACAGGGAATTCCTGAATGACGAGGGTCCTTAGTGATCAATGCTGCCTTTTTGGGTCACCTCCTCTTGAAGATTTCCTTGATGGTGGGGAGGATTGTGCCTGAGAGGGAGCTGGCTGAGATTACAATTCTATGCAACTTCTCACATTGAAGCCTCCAAACTAGACTGGGATACAACCAATCAGAATACTGTCCATTGCACATCTAAAGAAATCTGTAAGAGTCTCCAGTGACGTGCCAAATCTCCTCAAACTCCTAACAAAGTAGGGCAGCTAGTGTGCCTTCTCCCTGATTACATCAATGCGTTGGGCTTAGGATAGTTCCTCCAAGATGTTGATGCCCTAGGAATTTGAGGCTGCTCACCCTTTCCATCGCTGATCCCTCCATGAGGGCTGTTGTGTGTTCTTCCAACCTCCCCTTCCTGAAGTCCACGATTAATTCTTTGGCCTTGCTGATAGCGAGTGTGAAATTGTTGTTGTGACACCAAACAGCCATTCTCGCTCCTGTACACCTCCTCTTCACCAGTTGCAATTCTACCAACAACTGCGACATCATGGCCAATTTATAGATGGTGCTTGTGATACATCAGCATGTCAGGATAGCATGCAGCTCAGAGGGGAAATTAAATTCGATGTTGCTTCCAGGAATCTGCTGCTCTTGGTGTTCTAGATGATGGAGGTGAAGAATTGTGAAGCTGACCTGTTGATGAACGGCAACAGTTAGTCTTATACATAGCATATTGTGCAACTATTGTGTGTGCTGCTGCTAGAGGCATTATGATAAACTTTTGATACAGTGCCTACAATTTCCTAGTATTCACCCAATGAAAACAGACAAAATATGCTTATACTTGTATTTGCTTTTATCAGTTTCCCAAAATCTCCTAAGTGGTTCACATAAAATGCATTATACTGAAGTGGTGAGGTACCTCCATGTCCCACAAACATATTGTCTTTCGATTATATCATTCAAAAACAGATCAGCCTTGTAAAATAATCTGATTACATTGAACTCTATCTCACTAACATTTCCCTTGACCGCTGCACTATATCTAAAAGTAACAGTCCATTTGTTTGAACTGCAGTACTGGATGGAGCTGCTGTTTCTCATATTTGAACGTGAAGTCATTGTCCAAGGGTTCACCTGTAACTCCATTCTCTATTGTTTTTTATTTCTAATAAATATCTGCTTCCAACTACATATTTGGTTATATGTGCAGGATGGAGATAATCCTTTATCATACAGCAATGGAAGCAGACACATTGGCCCAACTGGTCCATGCCAAACAAGATGTCCTTCAAAGTTAGTCCCATTTTCCTGTGTATGGCCCATAACTCCCTAAAATTCTTTTACCCATGTACCTTCCCAAATGTCTTTAAGAAGTTGTTATTGCACCTGCCTCAGCTGCTTCCTCTGGAATTTCATTCCACATGTGTCGTACCCTCTGCTTAAAAAATATAAATTGCTCCGCTCCCACCTTAAGCATATGTCCTCAAGTTCTTGACTTCCGAGTCTTATGTCAGAAAAAGACCTATCCACCCTATTATTACCCTCAGGATTTTATATATCTATATATGATCACCTCCCAGTCTCTTACACTCTAAGGAAAAGAATTCCCAACCTGTCCAACCTCTCCCTATAACTCAGACCTTTGATCCTGCTGATATCCTTGTCCACCTTTTCTGCTCTCTTTCCAGTTTAATAACACCTTTCTTACAGCGGGATGACTCCTGACGAAGGGTCTCAGCCCGAAACATCGACAGTGCTTCTCCTTATAGATGCTGCCTGGCCTGCTGTGTTCTACCAGCATTTTGTGTGTGTTGTTACAATATCCCCAGTGTGGCTTTACCTGCATCTTGTACAACTGCACCATGAATCCCAAATCCTTTTCTCAGTGATGAAGACCACTGTGCCTGAAGTCTTTTTCACCATCCTCTCTACCGGTGAATCAGAATCAGGTGCACTTTCACTGTCTTATATGGCATGAAATTTGTTGTTTTGTGGCAGCAGTCCAATGCAAAGATATAAAATTGCTCTAGATTACAAAAATAAATAAATAATGCTAAAAAAGGAAATAATGAGGTGGTGTTCATAGGTTCATAGACCATTCAGAAATCTAGTGATGAAGGGGAAAAATTGCTGAATGTGTAACTCCATGTGTAGAGGGCCATGCATCTGAGTTCCAGTTAATGCTTCATTTTAAAATCCCTTTCTGGCTTCTCTCCTTTCTAACCTTACAGTTTCCTCATAATCTCCGTGGCCTGATTTATTTCATATCCTGCGTATTAATAACACAATCTGGTTGAGAGGTGCTCCAATAACAACCTCTCACTCAACATCAGCGAAACCAAAGAGATGATTATCGATTAAAAGAGGAAGTAAATGAGGACAAATAAGCCAGCCCTCATTAGGTGAACAGAGGCAGAGAGGAACACCAAATTCTCCGGTGTTAAAATACCTGAGGGTCTATCCTGGGACCAGCACCTAGTGTCATCACAAAGAAGGCACATCTCCAGAGCATCTCAACTTTCATGGAAGTTAGTAGAGATCAAAGTTCAAAGTACATTTATTACCAGAATATGTGTATCATATACACCCTTGAGATTCGTATCCTTACAGGCAGCCACTAAACAAAGCAACCCAATGGAACCCATTAAGAAGGACAGTCAGACATCCATGTGCAAAAGTCAGAACAAATGGTGCAAACAATAAAAAGTAAGCAAATAACATGCAGAACTAAAGTTTATGAAAGTGAGTTCGCAGCATTGCAGCCAGTCATCACTGCAGCTGGTCCAAGAGCCTAATAGTTGCAGGCCATTGCCTCAGTTCAGATGATTAAACCTCACCAAGCATTGAGCTGAACGCTTGCCACCCTGACACACTGACCTTTTCAATCTGGTCTGGTGCTTAACCCAGGCAACCTGTTCATATTCTATGCCTTCACAGTATGGTCCGGGTCAACTTTGACCCAGCCCAAGAACCCCTCATAGCAAGTGTCTATAAAAAATTTTGAACCACAGATCTATTTAGAATGCATAAATAGCCTATCTGACATTAATACATGGGTGATTTATTCTTAATTAATGTTTCAGAGATCTAAAATCCTTTTCAATAGTTACAGGTCAAATTTGACCCAGAACAGCCTCAACGTACAAAAATTTGTAGTAGTTGTACAAAAGTATAAGATTTTTTAATATTTTCATTTTTGTGCATTTTGGGTCACTTTAGGAAAAGTCATCAAATTTCCACTAAAAATGGCAGTTAGGGTGTTTTTATTGCTGTTAAACATCAAAACGGTCCAATTTGACCTGAACAGTATGTAAGGGTTAAATCAGCTTGTACTGGTGTCAGTCTAGTGAAGCTGCAATGTGATTTCTAAATGGCAAGAAAGGAAGCAAACTCTGGACAGAAATAAATGGCCATCAATATTGGCTCCAGCCCCATGGAACTAAACGGCACGTGATTAGACATGGACACGGAAAACCATCACCACTTCCCTTCAACAAATAAAACAATGCCCCCCCCCCTTTTTAAGGAACAGCATTTGAAAGAATAAATGGCTAAGACAAGGGGCATAATCTTAAGGTGATTGGAGGAAAGAATAGTGTAAGACAGAGGTAGCCTTTTTACACAGATGGTGCATGGAACCTGCTGCCAGGGATGGTGGCCGAGACACATACATCAGGGACATTTAAGAAACTCTTAGGTAGGCACATGGATGATTGAAGAATGGAGAGCTATGTGGGAGGTAAGGATTAGCGCAGGTTAAAAGGTCATTTTGGGCTGATGGACCTGTACTGTGTTCTAATGTTCTATGTTTTATGATCTCATAATCAACAAATTAGTTCAAGGTTTTGAATTTCCTAGCATAGCCCGTAGTGGATATTTAAACAATTAATGGGAAGAGGAGGCTTTGAGAACATTTCCATCCTCATTGATGGTGGGGTCTAGCATTTGACAAAGCTAAAGCCGAGGATGACTCCTTTACATCCATGTTTAGCCAGAAGTACCAGATGGATGATTCACCCTGGCTTGCTCAGAGTGTCTCCACAATTATAGACCTTGTCTTCAGCCTCTTCAATCCACTGCATATGACATCACGAAAAGGCTAAGAACACCACTTATAGAGAAGTATGGGACCAGACAATATTCCAGCTTTGGTTTGAAGACTTGTACTCCAGAACTAGGTGCACTTTTAGACATGCATGGTTACAACAGTGCTGTAACCTATGTTACGAATGTGCCACAACTCTGAGGGGCCGAAGGGTACAAAGTTGCCCCCTCCTTTTTGAGAATCGCAAGATCACTATTAATTCGGGTCTGGGACCCAGGAAATGAGAGAGAATCCACAAGGTTTGGAATGTGTCCTGGCCTCAGCGAAACAAAACCATTGATAACGGCTATTGTCTCTTGCAGATGGAATTGTGTATTGAGTACTGTACTATTCATTGAAGCCCCTCAGGGGACGACCAGAGTGGGCTGGTTGAGGGATTGCATCATCCCAACCTGATTGACATCTGAGACCCCGTGAGTAAGGATAAAAGAGGGTCTGGGGAACAACCCCTTTAGACACACCAGGAGAAACACTGGAAATCCAGTGACAGCGTTTTATAGCAAAAGCCGGTGGGGCCCGTGTGCGTCCTCCCTTGCCTGGGATTGGCGGGCTCACCATGGAAGAACGACTTAGCTAAAGGAGAGGCCACAAGTGAACAGCCACACCAACGAGACTCTGACGGATCGAAATCATAAAAGGAAAGCCGGCAAGTTTCTCAAAATCTCTCTCTCTCTCCAACCATTGCAAACCCAGCGGTCCCCAAAGGCTGCAGCCTGCATGAACTGAGTGACTTTTATATTTCCATCGGACAATACATTATCCCCTAGACAACGATAGAGCTTATTTCTTATTTATTATTATTATACCCGCACTTTTAGATTTAGTATTGACGACGTATATTATCTGTATATATGCATTGACATTATTTTTGTGTATTTTTACTAATAAATACTGTTAAAAATAGTACCATCAGACTTCAACGGACCTCTCTATCTTTGCTGGTAAGTGACCCA
Source organism: Hemitrygon akajei (assembly GCF_048418815.1). Classification (NCBI taxonomy): domain Eukaryota; kingdom Metazoa; phylum Chordata; class Chondrichthyes; order Myliobatiformes; family Dasyatidae; genus Hemitrygon; species Hemitrygon akajei. The sequence continues at coordinate 35,580,982 of NC_133134.1, read as the reverse complement.
GTTACGGGGTTCGTAACACCTATTCCTGTGACTCCAAAAACTGAGAGCCAATATAGAACAGGGTATACATGGGTATGGATGATACGGTGTACATTGTGATATGGGCATCAACTTTAGATGATTACAGGGCTTATGATGTGTGTCAAGTTTATTTTATTGCATTAAATGCACTATTCATTCAAAGTTGATGTTATGTAGACACACACGGCTTTTATTTCCACACAACACTTGGTACTTTTAAAGTTACTATGTTACTGATAGCCGGATCTAGTGACAAGCCATAGTTGATTATCAGTATTTGATTTGGAGTACTATACTGATTAATTATTTTGCAACGATTAATCTGTGAGTTTGTTTATTTATCAATATTGTACAGGATATAATTTTCAATAGATGGCTGACATTAAGTTCACCTTCTCTGGGCATTGTTGCAAAGCATTCACGTCAGTGCAGATCAATGAAGCAAGGCGGAAGTTCGAAACTCTTAATGCCATTTATTTTTAATTGTAAGTCTATGATTGACAGATCTATCTTAATGAAAGATAGGAAGAAATCCTGGGCAATGACTGTAGTATAGCGTTGGGTTTCAGGTCAGTCCTGACTTCATTTACATACTGGAAGAATTTCAAGTTGCTAAACAGCCTACATAATTTCTATCTTCGAGTGCTACTAATAATTATTCCTCAGACAACATTATTCTGACATCACATGATCATTATCTCCTTGCCATTTGCAGGGTTTTGCTGTGCACAAATTCTCTATAATGTTTCCTACATAGCAATAGTGAAAATAGTTTAAAAGTGGTATTTCATGGACTGAGCTATATAACTGCAATATTTTTATCTTTTTCCTCATTCGAATTTGCCATACAAATTAACATATTTTACAAATGGATTTGAAGGTACATTTTTTGATTCTGTATCCAATCAAATTATACCTTAAATTGTAATAGATCTAAGATGATGCTTCTGACACTGTTCACAATTCCAGACTGATTTCATTTCCTGGGACTGAACAGCTTTTGACTTTATTGCTGGGCTCACAACATATTTCTTTGTCATTTATTTTTATATTTGATAATCTTGTCGATATTTCAAAATGGTTGTGTGCACCAGATTCTGTATTTCGTTATTATCAATTTATTGTCAATGAGTGTTGGAAGTTAAGTTTGTATTAGCAGAAGATTCTGCTGATGAGTAAAGCAAGCAGCTCCTCTGAAAGAGGGAGTACATGGAAATTCACATGCAAAGTGTATCAAGAAGGAGATTCTATGAGCTGAGGAGACAGAATACCTACAGGGCCACTGTTAATATAGCCTAGTAGAAGGTGTCTGGAAGAGTCTCCTCTGTGGGTAAGACAATGATAAATGTTGGAACTACCCAGAACTTGCAAAAATATCAATGTGAAAACAGTCCTTCCAGGTGACGCAACTGTTCACCTGTGAGCTCATTGGCATCATCTACTGTATCGGGTGCTCCCAGTGTGGCCTCCTGTATATTGATGAGAGCTGACGTAGATTGGGAGACCACTTCGCCCAGCACCCATTCTCTATCTGCCAGAAAAAGCAGGATCTCCTGGTACCCACCCATTTCAATCCTACTTCCCATTCCCATTCCAACATGTCAGTCCATGGCCTCCTCTACTGTCTCAATGAGGCCACACTTGGACTGGAGGAGCAACACCTTATTTTCCATCTGGGTGGCCTCCAACCTGATGGCATGAATTTCTCAAACTTCTAGTAATTGCCCAGCCCCCCTCCTACCATTTCCCATTTCTGTTTCCCTCTCCCACTTTATCTTCTTAGCTGCCCAACACCTCCCTCTGAAGCTCCTGCTCCTTCCCCTTTCTTCCATGCCTTTCTGACCTCTCCTATCAGATTTCCCTTTCTCCAGCTCTTCATCTCTTTCACCAATCAATTTCCCAGCTCTTTACTTCATTCCTCTCCCTCTCCCAGTTTCACCTACAACTTACCGGTTTGCACATTCATCCTCTCCTCACCCACCCATCTTACTCTGACTTCTCACCTTTTTTTTCCAGTCCTGGTGAAATGCCTCAGCCTGAGACGTCGACGGTGTACCCTTCCCCATAAATGCTGCCTGACTTGCTGAGTTCTTCCGGCACTTTGTGTACGTTGCATTGGATTTTCAGCATCTGCAGATTTTCTCATATTTGTCAATGTGAAAAACTGCTTTGTGCTGGAGACACACATATCATCAGAATCAGAATCAGCTCTATTATCACCGGCATGTGACGTGAAATTTGTTAACTTAGCAGCACCAGTTCAATCCAATACACAAACTAAAAGAGAAAAAAAATAAAAATAGTAATAAATAAACAAGTAAATCAATTACTGTATATGTATATTGAATAGATTAAAAACATGCAAAAAACAGAAATACTGTATATTAAAAAATGTGAGTTAGTGTCTAAGGGTTCAATGTCCATTTAGGAATTGGATGGAAGGAGGGAAGAAGCTGTTCTGGAGTCGCTGAGTGTGTGCCTTCAGGCTTCTGTACCTCCCACCTGATGGTAACAGTGAGAAAAGGGCATTTTTGGGTGCTGGAGGTTCCTAATAATGGACACTGCCTTTCTGAGACACCGTCCCCTGAAGATATCCTGGTTAATTTGTAGGCTAGTAACCAAGATGGAGCTGACTAAATATACAACCCTCTGCAGCCTCTTTTGGTCCTGTACAGTAGCCCCCCCCCCCCCCCCCGTACCAGACCGTGATGAGCCTGTCAGAATGCTCTCCACGGTACAACTACAGAAGTTTTTGAGTGTATTTGTTGACATGCCAAATCTCTTCAGACTCCTAATGAACTATAGCCACTGTCGTGCTTTCTTTATAACTATATTGATATGTTGGGACCCTGTTAGATCCTCAGAGATCTTGATACTGAGGAAGCTGCTCACTCTCTCCACTTCTGATCCCTCTATGAGGATTGGTATGTGTTCCTTCGTCTTACCCTTCCTGAAGTCCACAATCAGCTCTTTTGTCTTACTGACGTTGAGTGCCAGGTTGTTGCTGTGGCACCACTTCACTAGTTGCCATTTCTCACTTCTGTACGCCCACTTGTCACTACCTGAGATTCTACCAACAATGGTTGTATCGTCAGCAAATTTATAGATGTGTAATGTGCTGTAAGCTTTCACTGCTAATGTAATAGTTTCTCTGTAGCAGCAGTGTTTGGGTTATGACTAGAGATAATGGGGATGTGGAGGGATGTTGTTCTCTCTTTGAGTCTGGGAGAGGGGATTTGTGGTCTTTTGCAGGGGATTGATGAGGAGAGAAGATGTGAATGGAGAGAATTGGTAGACCGCTGGACGGAGTGGACTTGGAGTGAGGGTCCGAGGGTTGCTACGTTCAGAGGAAGTCGACGGGAACCCAGAGGACTGAACTGTAAGCTCCAGCATTGCACATCAGACTGTTTCATGAGGATGGGACCTTTGTTTCTTGACTAACCATAGAGTCAAATTAAGAACTGTAAAGCTCAATAGTTTAATCACATATTGTGTACAGTTTGTTATTTTGTGGTATTGATTTGTAACAGGGGACACATTGTACAGCATCCACCCAAACGAGATTTCTTAAGTTTGGTCAGACTGAGGGCTGTCTTTCCCTAGGTTAAGCCACTAACTGAACCGAGAGTCACAGATGGTATTTGAGCTATGCCTGGCCACACAGTCATGTGTATATATAGGGTAGTGCAGTAGTGCTAAGCACACACCCCTGTGCACACGTTTACTCACACAAACTATTAAACATACAAATGTACATTCACATATCACATACTCTCAAACTTCACCACTGAATGCTGGCCTTCCCCAACTTCACAGAGAGATCCAGTCCTCAAAGACAGGATAATCTGAGGGAAAAAGTGGCTCAGTGTTTTTTTAAAATCTTCTCCCTTCAGGCTGAAACAATAAGGAAAGGATGGTGCCCCTTGAGAGTGAAGCATCTCTTCAGACCTGAACAGGTGCCCTTCAAGTCATGTGTAGTGGACCACAGTAGTAGAAACCACACTTCAAATGAAGGCAATATGGAATCTGACAGGTATACTGACTAAATATTTTTCACAAATACTACGTACTTTTTGATTTGATCCACAATGTTCAGTCTTTTAAGTTGATGGTGTGGAAACCCTTCCTGCTGATGAGAAGATTCAGACTGCCATGGGAGCTCTCATAATCACCAGTGGGAACCCAGTAATGCTTGCAAGCCTCATTGCCACAAAAGATGAAATCCTCCATTGTGCTCAGGGGACAACACAGTGAGAGCAGGGTTTAAATGATAGCACAACCAGTTGAACTATTTCTCCTCATCTCCATTAACCCAGGTTCAATTTTGACATTTGCTGTTATCCGCGTGAAGCTTTCACATTCTCCCTGTGACTGTAGATTTCCCTCAGATTCTCTGGTTTCCTTCAGCATTGCAAAGAGTTGGTGAGTTGCTGTGGTAGTCTGACTACTTTAAATTGTTCACAGTGCGTTTGAATATAGGATCTGGGGAGGACAATAGATCATAAAAAAACACTGGGGAAATTAATGGATTAATTGCTTTGTTCCATGATTTGGCATAGACTCAAGAAGCTAAAATGCCCTTTTCTATTTTGAGAGGAAACAGAGATATTTAGGGAGGAACAGCAAATTAAAAGATAGCCTGCTGGAATGTTACAACGGCTAGGATGTTGGCTATCACTGTCATCTTGATCTCCTTGAGGAAAGCACTCTGTCCTACAGAATGCCACAAAACAGCACACTGATTGTTATTAAAAACCTCAGCATGCAAATACATTGCTTATTAACTGGTCAAGCCAAGCAAAATATTGGTGACGATGCTGGAAATTTGAAATGTTAATCCTGTCTTTTCAGCAACAAACGCTGACTGACTATTTTCAGAACTTTCGATTTTTTTTTAATGTCTAGTAGTATGCATTGTCTCTGAAGGCTGTGTAGGAATGGGATGCAATGTCCTTGCGTGCCTTCCTTAGGGTTGGACTAGCCCTGTGAGGCTGTACTCGTTTTGTCACTGGGGCTTGAAGGAGTAGCGGGGTAGCAAAATACTAGAGAATCCTCCCTGTTAATTGTTATGCACTCTGTTAACTTTAAAATGTGTTTAAGTAGACTGCAGTCAGCTATGATACTGGCCAGTTAGGTTTCCTGATGACAGCAGGGTGAGTCTTTCAAAAACAAAATAAACTAGAAACTTCAGAAACCATTTTCGTATTTCTATAGATATGGTTGCAGTATAATTGCTGTGCGAAGCTTTGAACTCCACACACTTGGTATGGGTGGAATCATGGATTACACAGTTTCTCAGTGTATAATCAATAGGTCAGGCATGCTTACAGTGATTGGGACCAAATATGAATGGTCCAATTTTGGAATGATGTCATGTGGAAATAATCTTTTATGTATTTTTCTCCAAGTCAGATCAATTTTGGGCTATTTAGCAATCAAGCAAAACCAGTGTGTTCCAGTTCCTAGGTTGGAATTTATTGGGTAGAGGGCAGTGGAGTGTAATTTCAGCCCTGTTTCTGGTAGCCCATTTCTGTCTAAATAGCACCTGTAATAAATATTTCTCTCACTAATAGCCATCAGAAGCTGACTTTTCCTTTTCTTCCGATTCATTGCATTGTATCTTGAAATTACTGAACTGCTGAATAATATGATTTAATATTAATTCATTGTTTACAGCATTTCTATCAGTTTTCCGCTTTACAAATCAAGATTCATCATCAGTGCCAAAGCCATAGTTTAATTACATCGTACTCAACTCTCACCAATCAAAAAATTAGGAAGTAAGTGCAGATTGATTTAATTACCTTGATTGAAGCAGTTGGCTTTTTACTAGCTTCTGGTTTGTTGACAGCTGATTGATTTGATGAACATGTTATTGCCTGCACAGTTTGACAGTTTACAATGGTAACTAGTTCTACGTTAAGACTGGCTGTGTACGTTCCATCAATATGAAGAAGGAATAGTATTGTGCTGTCATGCTGCAGCTGACGAATGTGCTGAGAGGAATGGAGTTTGGGCATTCCTTGCTCAGTTGAAACTGTCATTTTGAATGCCAGGCCAACTTTGTTAAAACACTTGTGGAGTGGGATTTTAAGAGCTTAGATGAATTGCTGAAAGAAATGGTAAGAAAAGATATTGTTTGGCCTTGCATACCCTTGCCAGCTGTCCTTTGAAAGAGTTAACGAATTAGTCTCTTTATCCCTTTCTTTTCTTTGGAGTCACCTAATCAGAAACACATTGGATCAATGCAATGCAGGAATTATTGGCACAGCTACATTAAATCAGTTTCTGACCCAGAGTCCAAATCTCTACAGATCCTACTAGACTTGCTGAGAGCTTCAAGCATTCTGTTTTATTTTTGATTTCTGCCATTTGGATCTTATTCACAGTCAGGGCAACAATAGTTATTAAATTGATATCTGTTGGTTTAAAAAATACACTGGACTACTCGGAAGACCTTGTAGTGAATCAATAACTTGGTTTACACAGTGTCTTGTTTTCTTTGCCCTTTTGCAGAGCTGTGAAACTGCATCTAGGCATAATGTAAATATGGCAGTCAATGTACTATTTAATTGAAGGGAATATTTTTAGTGGTGCACAATAAAAGGCATAAGAATTACACAATTACTTTGCATCTGTCTTCACGGAGGAAGATGCTAAAACAACTAACAAATATATTAAAGAACTGAAGATTTAAAGCCAAAAGAAATTGAAGAAAATTACCTGCCAAAAATAGTACTAGTGTAGTTGGTGAACTTGAAAACCAATTAATCTTGAAATATGATGATCTGTATCCCATTGTTTCGAAAAGATTCAAGTTCAAATTTATTATCATCTGACTGTACAGACTATATATACGACCAGATGAAATAACATTTCTCTGAACCATGGTGCATCTATAATATGTACATCACACACAGCACATAAAAGAAAATATTACACAAATAAGTTAATAAAATATAATTCAAAATGCAAGTGAAGTGTGTAGCATAGGTAAACTGTAATCGGCTCACTCTCCTAGTGATGAGATCTCAGTGATGGCAGGGTCTTCATTAGTTTCACAGCCAGGGGGAAGTCCTAGACCTGATGCTATAGACTCTGGAATTGCTGTTGTGGATTGGAGGGTAAAAAATGCGACCCTATTACTTTAGAAAGGAGGAAAAGAAAAAAAAACAGAACTACTAACAAATTAACCGGTACTAGGGAACTGGAATTTAATGAAGAATGTATTAACAGAACATAATGTTAAGATGATTGGACAGACTTAAAATGGTTTTGGAATACAAAAATCAAATTTGCTTAATTTGCTAGAGTCATTTGAGAATGGCACTAATATAAAAAGAGAACAGGGAACTAGCAGATATGGAGTCTTTGGATTTTAGAAAACATAGAAAACTTGCAGCACAATACAGACCCTTCGGTCCACAAAGCTGTGCTGAACATGTCCTTACCTTAGAAATAACTAGGCTTTACCCATAGCCCTCTATTTTTCTAAGCTCCATGTAGCCATCCAGGAGCCTCTTAAAAGACCCTATCGTTTCTGCCTCCACCACTGAGCCAGCAGCCCATTCCATGTACTCACCACTCTCTGTGTAAAAAACTTACCCCTGAAATATCCTCTGTACCTACTCCCCAGCACCTTAAAACTGTGCCCTCTCGTGCTGGCCATTTCAGCCCTGGGGAAAAGCCTCTGACTATCCACATGATCAATGCCTCTCATCATCTTATATACCTCTATCAGGTCACCTCTCATCCTCCTTCACTCCAAGGAGAAAAGGCAGAGTACACTCAACCTATTTTCATAAGGCATGCTCCCCAATCCAGGCAACATCCTTGTAAATCTCCTCTGCACTCTTTCTATGGTTTCCACGTCCTTCCTGTAGTGAGGCAACCGGAATTGAGCACAGTACTCCAAGTGGGGTCTGACCAGGGTCCTATATAGCTGCAACATTACCTCTCAGCTCTTAAACTCAACCCCACGATTGATGAAAGCCAACAGAGTCTTCTTAACCACAGAGTCAACCTGCGTAGCAGCTTTGAGTGTCCAATGCTATGTTGCTTACCACTAATGCTATATTCTGCCATCATATTTGACCTACCAAAATAAACCACCTCACACTTATCTGGGTTGAACTCCACCTTCCATTTCTCAGCTCAGTTTTGCATCCTATCAATGTCCCATTGTAAACTCTAACAGCCCTCCACACTATCCACAACACACCCAACCTTTGTGTCATCAGCAGATTTACTAACCCATCCCTCCACTTCCTCATCCAGGTCATTTATAAAAATCACGAAGAGTAGGTGTCCCAGAACAGATCCCTGAGGCACACCACTGGTCACCGACCTCCATGCACAATATGACCCGTCTACGATCACTCTTTGCCTTTTGTGGACAAGCCAGTTCTGGATCCACAAAGCAATGTCCCCTTGGATCCCATGCCTCCGTACTTTCTCAATAAGCCTTGCATGGGGTACCTTATCAAATGCTTTGCGAAAATCCACATATTAGTCACATCCTCAAAAAATTCAATCAGGCTCGTAGGGCATGATCTGCCTTTGACAAAGCCATGCTGAGTATTCCTAATCATATTTTCAAATAGCTTTTGAGAAGGTTCTACACAGGAAGCTGACCTGCAAAATTAGAGCATCAGAACTAGGGGTAATATACTAACAAAACTCAGATTTAATTATTAGTTAATAGACAAAGCAAAGAGTGGGAAGAAACTGATCTTTCTCACATTTTCAGACTGTGAGTGGTGAAGTACACAGGCATCAATGCTTTGGCCACAGTGTTCACAATAATGTGGCTGAGGGGAATGAGTGTAACATCTCCAAATAAGATTCTGTGTGTGGTGAAGAATATAAAAGGCTTTGAGAAGTTACATGCAAGCTGAAACAATGAGTGACAGAGTGGCAGGTGGAATATAAAGTGAAAACTAAGAGGTCACCCACTTTGGAGAACATAACAGAAAATCAGAATATTTCTTAAATGATGTGAGATTGGGTACTGCTCTTATTCATAGAGATTAAACATTCTTCTACCCCAAAAGCCAACTTGTAAGTGAAACAAGTGATTTTTTAAAAAAGCAGATGGTGTGTTATTCTTAAATGCAAGGAGATATGAAAACATAAATAAGACAGCAATTGTGATGGACCTTGATGAGACTAAAGTTAGAATATTATACACATTTATTTTCTCCTTACCTAACTTACCTACTGCCCATTGAACCACTGGCATTTGGGGCAGCAATGAAGGTCCTCCATCTCTGGCAGTGTTCAGGGCTTCCTTCATCTGTCAGTAACTTCCCAGTTTTCACGACTGTCAGTCATGCAAGTTCTGGGTCGAGACTCAGGAATACTGTCACATTCCGATGAAGAAGGGTTTATCGTTGTTGGTTCTGTAACAATTTTGTTTTACTAGTCAGGGTTGTTAGTGCTGAGCTGAACTCCTGAATCTAGAGGACCGGTGAACCACTCTTAGTCTGGCTTCCACCCTTTTACCTGTTTGGTATGGGTGACTCTACCAAGAGAGCTCTCTGGGTCAATAAAGCAGATGAGCCTCCAAACCACGACAAGGATGCAGTCCTCTTGGAGGCTCCTTACCTAAGAAAATATATCATTTGCAATAGAAGGAGTGCAGCACAGATGTACGAGACTGGTTCAAAGGAGAGCAGTCTGTAATATGAGAAGACTCCCCTGAAAAGGAGTCAACAACCAAGGGTCACTGTCTCAGATGACGGGGTTGGCTACTTTGACTGAGATAATGAGAAATTTCTTCACTCAGAAAGTAGTGAAGCTTCGTAATTCTCCATCCCAGAGGCATATTCAGGACAATACACTAACAGCCATGAGGATAAAACAACACAATCTTTCAAGATAAGAATCAGAATTAGGTTTAATATCACTGACATATTGTGAAATTTGTTGTTTTGTGGCAGCAGTATAGTGTAATGTACAAACAAAACTATAAACTACATAAAGATATATTCAAATTTAATTTAAACAAGTAGTGCAAAAGGAGAGGAAAAATAGTGAGGTAATGTCCATGGGTTTGTCTCACTGTCCATTGAGAAATCTGATGGAGGGGAAGAAGCTGTTCCTAAAATGTCTAGTACCATCAGCTGAGCACATTTTTTATATCACTTGACTGCATTCAACAAATACCTAATTAGTTGTAAAAGGCTTTGGGGAGTACAGAATCTTTGCTTGTGCTGAATTAAAGCAAATATTTTTCCTTTCATGATATATTTTAAAGCCATTATTTTCTTTACCAACATAGTTGTCACATTTTTGAGGTACCACCTTTTGAAGTTGTTCTCGATGCTGGGGAGGCTGCTACCCATTATAGAACTGGCTGAGTTTGCAACCCTCAGTAGCTTTTTCCAATGTTCACTATCCACTGAAGTGCTCAGGTAACATGAACACAGTATAAAGCTCAGCAGTGAAGTGTGCATTCATACAGAAAGACATACTTCACCCTTTCCTTTCCATAGATGCTGCCTGACTTGTTGAGTTTCTCCAATTTGTATGTGATCCTTTACCCTGAGCTGGATGGAAACAAATGCGATTGATCAAAAGACAAGGTGGAAGTAACTGTGAAGGCAAGAAAATTCTCAGACAAGTTCATTCCCAGGAATAGTACAATACCAGATCTAGCACCAATACTAAGTCCAGAAAGATGGTATTGAAGAAAAATGAAGAATAGAAGTGGGACAACGAACAGCAACAAGACAAATATCTGCAATTTGAGAAGGATAAGGGCAGATCGGGATCGGAGGTGTCAGTGTTGCAGTTGAACAAGGGAGACTATGGAGCCATGAGGGAGGAGCTGGCCAAAGTTAAATGGACGGATATCCTAGCAGAAAAGACAGTGGAACAGCAATGGCAGGTATTCTTGGGAATAATGCACAAGGTGCAAAATCAGGTCATCCCCCGGAGAAGGAAGGATTCAAAGGGGGGAAAGGGGCCACAGTGGTTGACAAAGGAAGTCAGAGATTGCATAGCATTAAAAAAAAGGAAGTATGACAGAGCTAAGGTGAGTGGGAGGACAGATGATTGGGAAATTTTTAAGGAACAACAGAACTTAACTAAAAAGGCAATACGGGGAGAGAAAATGAGGTACAAACGCAAGCTAGCCAGGAATATAAAGGAGGATAGCAAAAGCTTTTTTAGGTATGTGAAGAGAAAGAAGATAGTTAAGAACAATGTTGGGCCCTTGAAGAATGAATTGGGTGAAATTGTTATGGGAAACAGAGAAATGACAGAAGAATTTAATAAGTACTTTAGATCTGTCTTCACTAGGGAAGACACAAGCAATCTCCCAGATGTATGGATGGGCCAAGGACATAGGGTAACAGAGGAAATGAAACAGATTGACATTAGGAAGGAAACAGTGATGAGTAGACTGATGGGACTGAAGGCTGACAAATCCCCAGGTCCAGATGGTCTGCACCCTGGGGTACTAAAGGAGGTGGCCCTGGAAATTGCGGATGAATTGGTAATCATTTTCCAATGTTCCTTAGATTCAGGATCAGTTCCTGAGGATTGGAGAATGGTTAATGTTATCTCACTTTTTAAGAAAGGAGGGAGGGAGAAAACAGAGAACTATCCTCCTGTCAGCATAACATCAGTAGTGGGGAAGAAGCTAGAGTCCATTATTAAAGATGAAATAGTGGCATATCTAGATAGCAGTGATAGGATTGGGCTGAGCCAGCATGGATTTACCAAGGGCAAATCATGCTTGACTAATCTATTGGAGTTTTTCGAGGATATAACCAGGAAGTTAGACGGGAGATCCAGTGGATGTAGTGTACCTTAATTTTCAGAAGGCATTTGATAAGGTCCCACATAGGAGATTGGTGGGTAAAATCAGAGCTCATGACATTGGAGGGAAGATATTGACATGGATAGAAAACTGGTTGGCAGATAGAAAGCAAAGGGTAACGGTGAATGGGTGTTTCTCGGAATGGCAGGTGGTGACTAGTGGGGTGCCACAGGGCTCGGTATTGGGACCACAGCTGTTTACAATTTACATAAATGATTTAGATGAAGGCATTGAGAATAACATCAGCAAGTTTGCTGATGATACTAAGCTGGGTGGCAGTGTGACATGTGATGAGGATGTTAGGAGAATTCAGGGTGACTTGGATAGGCTGAGTGAGTGGGCAGATACTTGGCAGATGATGTTTAATGTGAATAAGTGTGAGGTTATCCACTTTGGGAGTAAGAACAGGAAGGCAGATTATTATCTGAATGGTGTAGAGTTAGGTAAGGGAGAAATACAAAGAAATCTAGGAGTACTTGTTCATCAGTCACCGAAGGTGAATGAGCAAATGCAGCAGGCAGTGAAGAAGGCTAATGGAATGTTGGCCTTTATTACAAAGGGAATTGAGTACAAGAGCAAGGAAATTCTTTTGCATTTGTACAGGGCCCTGGTGAGACCACACCTGGAGTATTGTGTACAGTTTTGGTCTCCAGGGTTAAGGAAGGACATCCTGGCTATAGAGGAAGTGCAGCGTAGATTCACGAGGTTAATTCCTGGGATGTCTGGACTGTCTTACGCAGAGAGGTTAGAGAGACTGGGCTTGTACATGCTGGAATTAAGGAGATTGAGAGGGGATCTGATTGCAACATATAAGATTATTAAGGGATTGGACAAGATAGAGGCAGGAAATATGTTCCAGATGCTGGGAGAGTCCAGTACCAGAGGGCATGGTTTGAGAATAAGGGGTAGGTCATTTAGGACAGAGTTAAGGAAAAACTTCTTCTCCCAGAGAGTTGTGGGGGTCTGGAATGCACTGCCTCGGAAGGCAGTGGAGGCCAATTCTCTGGATGCTTTCAAGAAGGAGCTAGATAGGTATCTTATGGATAGGGGAATCAAGGGATATGGGGACAAGGCAGGAACCGGGTATTGATAGTAGATAATCAGCCATGATCTCAGAATGGCGGTGCAGGCTCGAAGGGCTGAACGGTCTACTTCTGCACCTATTGTCTATTGTCTAAATAACATGAACACAGGTGCAGAGGAATCAGAATGAACTGAATTATTAAGACACAAATGTTTTAACACTTCTCTATGCCTCTCAATGTTTCACAGTATTTGTGGCAACACATACCTTTAGAACAAGGACTAACATATGTGTTGCAAAATATTGCAAAACTTGAAATTGCAATCCAGAGACCTAGCCGTAGTGTTTAAGTTGACATTCTTTTCAGTGCTGAGGATTTGAGACTGCTTTCTGATGAGATATTGAACCCTGGCTCCATCTACTCATCTCCAAGAAGAGCAGAGGAGATTTCCCCACTGTTCCAGAAAATCTTTGTCTTTCGATTATTTCAGGATACAATTTGTTGCTATTTATTGGATCTTGCTGAGCACATTTTAATATCACTTGACTGCACTCAACAAATACTTAATTAGCTGTAAAATGCTTTGGGGGATGCAGAATCATTGCTTGTGCTGAATTAAAGCGAATACTTCTCTTTTCATTGTATATTTTAAAGCTATGTTTTTCTTTACCAAAAACCCTTGCATCTTTTGCTAAATGTTTTTAATCATCAGCAATCTTGTACTTAGGTGCTAAAAAGCTCTTTGCGCAATCAAATCCATAATTGCAACTGTTATTTTTTTCTTTCTCGGAGGAAGCTGGATTTGAATTTAAAGTTGGAAATTTCCATACTTGGAAAATATATGCAAAAATGATGCAATATCTTGCTAAACTACAAAACACTGACATATTGCTCTGCAGATTATGTGCAGTTGAATTACTATTCCACAGAAAACTCAAAACACAATTTAGCTTATTCAGCCAAGTCTTGAGATGAAAGTGGAAGAGAAACAGTTGAGATAAAAAATGAAATTGACTCAAATCATGGATAGATGTATTTTAAATAATGTGACAGCATTCATGTGTTTACAGAACACCAAATAATTTTGACATTTGGAAATGAGAAATTGGAATGATGGTTGAAGGATATGTTGAAAAACACATATTATGAAAATGGGTGAGAGAATTAAAAGTGTATAACAAACCCCAGCAATCAATTTCTATTGTGCTTGAGGCCCAAAGTTTTGTGCACAATTAATCAAGCAGCACATACAAAATGCTGGAGAAATTCAGCAGGCCAGGGAGTATCTCTGCAAAAGAATAAATAGTCGACATTTTGGACTGAGACCCAGAAACGTCAACTGTTTACTTTTTTCCATAGAGGCTGCTTGGCCTGCTGAGTTCCTCCAGCATTTTGTGTGTGTTGCTTGGATTTCCAGCATCTGCACATTTTCTCTTGTTTGTAAGTAATTAATCAGAATAGTTTAGGATAAAGTTTTTGGTAGATGGTAAAGAATGGACTGGTTGGGAAGATCCATCTAAGTGGCAGAGTTGGGAGCATGAAGCAGCTTTGGGAAGAGTCTCAGGAATGAAACAACATCAGGATTGCACTGGAGATTAGGCATCATCAGGAAATAGAGCAGCATTGCAGGATGGAGCAGAGCTGGGGGATCAGATATCCAGGAATGGGAGAGGTGGCCAGTCAATTAGATCGCTGCAGGCATGTGAGTTCTCAACCATTTTTATGCCATGGACCCCTACCATAAGCTGAAGGGTCTGTGGACCATAGGTTGGGAACCCCTGATCTAGATGGAGCTCTGAGCAAGACTTGTGTTTACGCTGAAAGCTAGTAAGGAGATCATCCAAACATAGAAGCAATGGCCTAAGGCCATTGGGATTGGGGGTGGGGAGAGAATTATTAAAGGAGGACCTGGCTGCAAGGTATCATGGGCATTGGCCGCATGGTACAGCACTATGGAACTATATATCCTGAAGTCTCCTGTTTAGATCTGCTTCTTTACTTGTGGCTTATGCTGTTCACAAATCTCTAAAACATTTTTTTTTGCATGTAATATCAAATGGTACATTGTATGCTGATCAATACCACTATACTTGCTTGGTTAAAGCTGTGTTGTAAAGGAGAGAGCCTGGAGCAAGGTGAAATGATTAAGGGAGGAAATACAAGCATTTAGGTCACTGAGGGTTGATAACATGGTCACTAATGGTGGGGCAATAAGATTCAGAATGGCCATTGGGCCCGAGTTGGAAGAAGGGAGTTATTGGTAGGTTCTAGGGCAGGTGTAGATTTGAGAGTTGGGAAGGAGAAATGTTATTGGAGTGAGCGGATTGCCTGGATCTTTCAAATGGACCAGGAACCAATGTAGCAATATCCAAAAGTCTGCTGAATAGACAGTGCATGTTATGATATGGACAAATGAGCTAAGCAGGGTTCCAAGAAGCTGTACTTACTTCAGAGACTGCTTAGGGCTGAACATCGTAAACTCACTCAGATTTTCCCATCACATTTTCCAATTCTGTTAGAAGTGACCATTTCCCGATTCTGTTAGAAGTGATGCTAGTCATGCAAAAAAAAAAGTCTGGATGCAAACAGTCCTCAATATGCATTCTTCTTTAAAACAGCTCACAAATCATAAAATGTTGATACATCTATGAGCAAATTTAATTACATTGCTCAAAGAATTCAAAATTGCTGGCAGAATGGTTAAGAGCAAAATAAATTAAAAGATCAGTCAGCTCTTCTGTATGATCAATTTCTACTTTAAATATAATATAATGAAGTTCAACTAAAGCCTACTTGAATATGAATCTGCTGTCGATTCAAGACTTACTGATGGACCAAAGCAAATGTTGGTTGCTGCATTACCTCTGTTAGCCAGCTTCGGTCTTTCTGGACAACTAGCTTTAAGTATTTGTACTAACAAATATTGCAATACCACTATTCAAAACAAATTTGCCTGCTGTAACCTTACATTCTCAGTGTGACCATCTTTTAAAAGTGCTTTATTATCTTTTCATCAAGACAGGTATAATACAGAATAATCTATTATTTTAGTAAGAAGAAAAGAATGTGAAATAAGTAATATATAATCTAGACCCATCTTAAATTCTCAAATTAATTTGAAACTATATGTTACATTAGCTTCTAATTCCTGGGTGTTACTATTTCAGAGGACATGGCCTGGACCCAGCTCGTAAGAAAACATGGCAGCATCTCTGCTTTCATAGGAGTCTGCAGAGATTTGGCGTGACATCCCAAACTTTGACCAATTCCTATAGATGTCTGGTGGAGAGTACCCATCTACTGAGGTCATCTATTGTGTCTGGCCTCTTCTACATTGCTGAGACCCGTCGTAAATTGGGTGACAGCTTTATTGAGCACCTCTGCACAATCCACCGCAAATGGGACTTCCCGGTGGCCAAACTTTTTAATTCCGATTCCCATTCCTGTTCCGACGTGTCAGTCCTTGTGCCAAGATGCCAAGGTGGACGGACAACACCTTATATTCCATACGGGTACCCTCTAACTTGAATGCATGAATATTGATTTCTCCTTATGGTAGACAAATTTCCCCTCCCCTCTTCCCTATTCCCTACTATGACCTTTTACTTCTTTTCACCTGCCCCTTCCCTGGGTCCCTTCCTCCTTTCCTTTTTTCCTATGGTCCATTCTCCTCTCCTATCAGATTTTTTCTTCTCCAGCCCTTGACATTTCCCACCCACCTGGCCTCTTTCCCCTCCCCCTACCTTTTTATTCTGGCATCTTCCCCCTTCCTTGGTCCTGAAAAAGGGTCTTGGCTTAAAACATCGAAGATTTACTCATTTCCATAGATGCTGCCTGAACTGCTGAGTTCCTCCAACATTTTGTGTGTGCTGCTTAAGAAGAAATGCAAAATGAGTTGAAGTAATTCAATCCTTGTCAGTTCCCTTGGTCTTATGGTTTAGGACATAATTATATTTTCACTAATGTGATTATTCATAGCCAATTAGCAAAATCCCCTGGGAATAATGGATAGAAAGATACTTGGCAGAGATTGGTCAAGAACAGAACTGTATTCCCATCAATTATTAGTCAGTCAGTAAGGTTGTTATCAGAAAACAACTTTAGGTCCTTTAGTGTTTCATCAGGTTTGACGACATTCTGTATTTGTTTCTTAGTAGAGTAATGCAAATATTTTATGTGGCTGTACCTTCCTTGTACCATGTGACACATTAGGACTGAGTCCATTGCCAGAAAAATATTTCTCCAGTACTTCCACAGGATCTAAGCTGATGGCATCATGGAAACTACCAACAAAAACATTCTGCAAATGAAGCACTGAAGACAGTTGGATCTATCCTATTGGATAAGTTGAGCTCTCCTTTGTTTCGTAGATCTTTTTTTCCTCATCAAATCCCATCAGGAGTTCTTAATATAAACTATTCAAATGTAGATGGTCATGTGGACACTCTTTCCTTCTTTGATAGTCCATGCATCATCCAAACAGATTTAGATCACATAACTAGGTCATGTTTTACACATCTTAGTTGAGGATTTAATTCCCACTGTAGAGTTTCAGCACAAAATCTAGGCTAAGACTCTAGTGCAGGCATTAAATGCTGCTGCACAGTTGGAAGTTGTTGCTTAAACATTTCTTTTTTAGTAAATAGAGCTAAATGCATCTTCCAGTGCTCTGGTTTGGCTCAATGGCACCACTGACTTAGGATAAATTTTAAGGCAGCCATTTTCATAAGATACATTAAACCAAAAGCCACTCTAGTCTCTCTAGAAGATGTAAAAGAAGCAAAGTATTTTTCTGCAAAAGATGAAGGAGATCTCCTGGTGTATTAACCACCATTTAACCAGCCTGTTTACTAACTTACCTTGTTCAACATCAGTTTTGTTGAGTGCTGGTGAGTCATCGTTGGCTCACGGTGATCCTACACATTACCCTATGGATAATGTAGTTCTCCATATGAAAGTAGATTGCCAGGGCTTCCTTCCATGCAGATAGATACTGCTGCTGCTCAAGTAGGGACCTGGCTGGATTCGAACTCACCTCAAAGTCCAGTGCTGATGCCACTACACCACCAGCTGGCCTTTATTCAGCATTACACCACTTAAAGTGAGCTTCATTATGTGTGAAGCCCTTCAGCATATTCTGAGCTCATTTTGGCATCACCGTCTGATGTAAGTCACAATATAAGGTCCTGCCCTGAATATTGACCATTCTTTTGCTTCCACAAATGCTGTTTGAGTCTCTGAGTTCATACAGCCATTTTGTTTTGGTACAGGCAAGCAAGTTTATTTTCAGATAATGGCTTTATCAAACACCAACAGTTTGCAAACTCAGTCTCTAGTCTTATTGAACTGAATACCCTATTATAATAACAACATATTGTGTGTTTTTTTCCTGGAGGCTAAATCCTGCCCATTACCTGTAATATCTTGACAAATGCATGAAGACGTAACATATACACACCAAATGATGTGCTGGTTTATTTGCAAGGCAGAACAGTTAACCTCAATACATATCAAATCTTCAGGCTCCTGCTCCATATTGAGTGTTAATGTCACCGTCATTGTTAAAATCAATCCACCACATAACTCTTCCATCCAACAGGATGGCAACACTTTGAGTATAACACAAATGTGCATATGCATAAGCTATATTCCAAAGGAAAATATTTTCAAAATTCATTTTTCTGTTTTTTCCCTTGAGTCTAGACTTGCTATGCATCTCCTTCTTCTTCTTAACCAGGGTCTAAATATCCCTCAGAAACCAAGCTCTCTAAACCTTTTAGCCTTTACTTTTATTCCAACACACACACTGTACTATCAAAATTTCAGTTTTGAAAGTCTCACACTAACAACTTATCCCTTTGCCAGAAAATAACCTGTCTCAATCCACTCCGGCCTGTTTCTTTCTGATGCCATCAAAATTGACCTTTCTCCAATTTAGAATCTCAACCTGGTGACCAGTCTTAACCTTCTCCATCATTATCATGAAACTAATGGAATTTTGATCACTAGATGCCAAGTGTTCCCCTGATGAAGGATCTGAGCCTGAGATATCGACTGTTTACTCTCTTCCATAGCCTGGCCTTCTGAGTTCCTCCAGCATTTTATGTGCATCCCCTTCTTCTTCATCATTTCCATCTATTGTGCCTCAACAGACGAGTCCTCCAATGTACCCTCTGAGGTCTGCCAGGATATTTCCCCTGCTGCGATATGACTTACGTAGCTGTAGATACCTTGTTTGTTTTAGGCCAACTGCACTGTAATGCTGCCACAAAGCAACAAATTTCTTGACATAAGTCAATGATGAAGTGAACTCAGCCTTTTCTCCTTGGAGCAACGGAGGATGAGAGGTGACATGATAGAGGTGTACAAGATAATGAGAGGCATTATTGTGTGGGTAGTCAGAGGCTTTTTCTCAGGGCTGAAATGGCTAGCACAAGAGGGCATATTTTTAAGGTGCTTGGAGGTAGGTACAGAGGAGATGTCAGGGGTAAGTTTTTTACACAGAGAGTGGTGAGTGCATGGAATTGGCTGCCGGCAGTCTTTTAAGAGACTCCTGGATGGATACATGGAGCTTAGAAAAATAGAGGGGTATGGGTAAGCCTAGGCAGTTCTAAAGAAAGGACATGTTCAGCACAGCTTTGGGGGCCAAAAGGCCTGTGTTATGCTGTAGGTTTTCTATGTTCCTATAATGAATCTGAATTTGATTCCGAATAATTTTCCTCTCAATCTTTACTTCTTTCCCTTTTCATCTTAAACCAAAGTAGTCTTATTTTAGATTCACCATCCTTACAGCCATCTATCTCACTCATGATCTTCCAAACCTCTATAAGGTCACCACTTAGCGTACTTTGCTCCAGAGAAAACAGTCCCACTCTTTTGATTCTCTCCTTCTAACGCAAGTGCCCAAGTCTCGGCAACATGCTTGTGAATTTTTTTTGTACTCTCTCTGACTTAATCACATTCTTCCTCCCGCATCATGATAGTTTGTTATATTGGGATAGTTGTATGAAGAGCCAAAGGCATTGCAAAGTCATTGATCTGACTTGTTTCTCTTTCCACAGACTCTTCCTGATCTGAGTATCTTTTAGAGTTCTCTGTTCTTATTTCAGGTTTCCAGTATCTGTCGGCTTTTTGTTCTTTGTTTTTCAATAATTCATCAAATTCTGCTTAGATTGTGTTTAAAAGCCTTGTACGTGGATTGCAGAAGTAAAGAATAACTCAATCAGTCTGATGAGCGTATTTCAAGTCACGTTGAAAGCAGTATCAATATTTTCCAGTTTCAATTAGATTCAACTTGGCAAAGCCATGGTGAATATGATCAATAACAGCTTTCTAAGCTGGTCCTTTAGAGAAACTCTAGACCCTTAAACTTTCAGCCAGAATATACCCATTTATTTGCGTCCATGTTAACACTTCAAGGAGCTGAATAGGTTCCTAACATTAACCAACATGGGAAGATACTAATGCCAACAGCAAAAAAAAACAGAGAAGGGCAATACTGGAAATAGAAGGCTTCACAAACTGGTCTCATACAGGTGTTCACCTCCATTACTCTGGATGTAATTTAAAAGTGGTAAACATGGATTAAAATTAAATTAATTAAAATCTCTGCCACCTCAATACAGGCTGCCCTACACCTATCTTTGTATCATTTGAAAATCTTTGACGTGATAAAGCCAAGAAATTGTCATTAATTTAGGGCAGGCTGTGTTGAGGTGGCAGGGATTTTACAGAAGGATTTTAACAGAAGGCGAATAAGCAAAGAGGCAGATGGGATACAGTGCAGGAAAGTGTATGGTTATGTACTTTGGTAGAAAGAATAAAGACCTACACTATTTTCTAAATGAGGAGCAAATTCAGAAATCAGAGATACAAAGGTAGTTGGGAGACCTAGATTAAGATTGCATAAATGTTAACTTTGAGGTTGAGTAAGGAAAGTATGTAAAATGTTAGTGTCTATTTTGAGAGGATTAGAACATTAAAGCAAGGAAGTAAATCTGAGGCCTTATAAGGCATTGAATATTGTGAACAGTTTTGGGCCGCTTATCTAAGAAAGGATGTGCTGCCATTAGAGAAGACCTAGAGGCTATTCAAGAGAATAATCCCTGGAACGAAAGGGTTAATGTATGAGGAGCATTGATGGCTCTGTGCCTGTATTCACTGGAATTGATCAAATATTGGAAGGCCTAGATAGAGTTGACACTGAGAGGAAGATTCCAATAGTGGGGGAGTCTAGGACCAGTCTCAGAATAGAAGGATGTCCCTTTAGAACAGAGATGAGAAGAATTTCTTTCACCAGAGGGTGGTGAACCTGTGGAGTTGATTACCACAGATGGCTGTGGAGGCCAAGTCATTGGTTATACTTGAAGCAGAGGCTAATATGTTCTTGATTATTAAGGCCTTCAAATGTTATGGAAAGAAGGCAGAAATATATGGTTGAGAGGGTTTATAAATTCAGGCATTATTAAATAATGGAGCAGACTTAATGGGCCAAATAGCCTAATTCTGCTCCCATGTTTTATGGTCTAATCCAGGGCCCAGTTGTTGGTTTCTTATCTCACATCAAGTGTTGTTTACATAAATTCTTGAGTTATTATAATTTACAGACAAAAATGAGCCCCACGGTAGCATAGTGGTTATTGTGATGCTATTTTAGCTTTGGGCACCAGAGCTCAGAGTTCATTCTCAGCATCTGCTGTAAGGAATGTATACGTGCTCCCCATGAAATCTGTGGGTGTTCTTCAAGCTCTCTGATTTCCTCCCACATTCCAAAGATGTTCTGGTTAGTAGGTTAATTAGTCATTGTAAATGATTCTGTGATTAGATTAGGGTTAATATTTTGGGGTTAGCTGGGTGGCGCATCTTGAGGGGGCGGATGGGCCTTTCCCATGTTGTATCTCAAAATAAACAAACAAATTGCTTCAAGATGGCGGTGTGACGCAGTTTGCAGCGGCTTCTCTGGTGTTGATAACTGTTATTTGTCAAGCGGGGTGCCGTGCACTCTCCTAATCTGATGAAAAATGGACATGGGAGCACGGAAGAACATCTGGAAATCTCCAGGAAGGCCTTCTTCATCGCTGCCTCTGTTGTGAGGTCTGGGTCTCTGCTGGGAAGAACAGGCCCCCAGTCATCGGGGTCGCGTTGCCGGTGGCCGGTGGCTGGGGCGTCGTAGTGTGCTTGGCAGAGGATGGTGCTTGGAGAGGCTGTGCCTGAGGGGATGGTCGGAGGCTCGGAGGTTCGATGGACTCGGAGTCGGCTGTGGTCGGGGCGCTTTCATTGTGTGCTGCATCTGCGAGGCTGAGTCTGGCAGCGCCATGGAAGTTCATAGCGGGGTTATTCCCTTCTGCCTCCTGAGTGGGATGACAAGTCTATCGGGACCCTGAGGACTTGTGGAAACTGTGTGGTGGTTTTTTTCGAACTTATAGTCTTTTAACATCTTTGGACTATTTTTACTGTACCCATGGTCTGTTTTTTTAATCAATTATGGTATTGTCTGCACTGCTGTAACTATATGTTATAACTATGTAGTTTTGTGTAGCTCTTGTAGCTTTAGTTTTTGGTTTGTTGGGTGGTAGAGTTGGTCTGACTTGGTGTGTCTGGGTAGTCTTGTTTTGTCTGGTGGATTTGGAGCTCCTTTCCGGGGAACGCGCTAAGACGGTAGCACAATATTAATATGCAGCAGCCTCTCCGGACTCTGGATCTGGAGATTGCCAAACGTTATCTGGATTTTCTGGTGTAGTCTGTTTTGTTGTGTGCTTTTGTGATATCATTCTAGAGGAACATTGTTTCATTTTTTAACTGCATTGCAGTTGTGGTTTCTAAATGACAATAAACTGAATTCAATTCAATTCAAATAAATATATAACTAAACATTAATCACTATGACGTACACAGTACAAATAGATTTGATAAAATTTCACTGTAGAGTCCTTGCCATGGTACCGAAGGAATTATAGCTATTTGCTCATGGAAATTAAATGAGATAAAAAAAGGATATTCTGGTGTTTATCAGATTAAGCAAATATGTTTAGTGGCACCATTGTTAGTAATGCAGGTTTTACAAAACTCTTCAGTATTGGAATTTACATGATTTTCCATTGACTGTCCTCTAATTCAGCACTGCTTATTTCACAAAATCAAGCAGTATTCTTCTGAGGTGTTTGATATTTACAGAAGGAAAAGAGTCACTTTGAGGGAAGCATAAACATTGGGACAGGTTCAAAGGGGCCGAACGGTGCAATTCTGTGCTGTACTTCCTGTTTTCCTGTTCTGTGCATTCTAAGTGGAAATATACAGGTTATCAAATTACGATTTGCTTTGAATTGGTGGGTTAGGAATCTCATTATACTTTCATGAGATGGTTGTTTAGATGTCAGCAGTACATGTGAGATAGGGAAGCACAATCTACTTCCACAGCACAATAATCAATATTCTAAAATAGCTCCAGTACGGTATTTCATAAATTGCAGTGGGAACAATTCCATCACTCTGTAAATCTCTATGATTCAGTAACTGGTACAAAAGGTTAATACTGCATTAGGCAGAAACATGCAGATGAGATTAGAAAATAAGAAGCCTCATTTTGAGTGAATGCTTTATTTGAATTTTTACTGATATGTGAGATGGAATTTGGAACTGACAGCTCTCAGTGCAGAAATCAGAACTCATCTGTCTCTGAAAATGTCCTGCTATTTGATCAACACACACAAAATGCTGGTGGAATGCAGGAGGCCAGGCAGCAACTATAGGAAGAAGCACTGTCGACATTTTGGGCCGAGACCCTTCGCCAGGACTAACTGAAAGAAGAGATAGTAAGAGATTTGAAAGTGGGAGGGGGAGGGGGAGATCCGAAATGATAGGAGAAGACAGGAGGGGGAGGATGAAGCTAAGAGCTGGAAAGTTGATTGGAAAAAGGGATACACAACTGGAGAAGAGGGGGTGGATCATGGGATGGGTGGCCTAGGGAGAAAGAAAGGGGGAGGGAAGCACCAGAGGGAGATGGAGAGCAGGCAAGGAGTGATTGTGAGAGGGACAGAGAAAGAAAAAAAGGGGGAATAGATAAATAAATAAGGGATGGGGCAAGAAGGGGAGGGGGCATTAACGGAAATTAGAGAAATCAATGTTCATGCCATCAGGTTGGAGGCTACCCAGGCGGAATATAAGGCGTTATTCTTCCAACCTGAGTGTGGCTTCATCTTGACAGTAGAGGAGGCCATGGATTGACATATCAGAATGGGAATGTGACGTGGAATTAAAATGTGTGGCCACTGGGAGATCCTGCTTTCTCTGGCGGACAGAGTGTAGCTGTTTAATGTAATGGTCTCCCAGTCTGTGTCATGTCTCACCAATATATAGAAGGACACACTGGGAGCACTGGACGCAATATATCACACTAGCCAACTCACAGGTGAAGTGTCGCCTCACCTGGAAGGACTGTCTGGGGCCCTGAATGGTGGTGAAGGAAGAAGTGGAAGGGCAGGACATTGTGCCCATGGATATCCAGTCCCTATATACCTCCACCCCTCACCAGGAAGGTCTCAAAGCTATCCGCTTCTTTTTGGATTCCAGACCTAACCAGTTCCCCTCTACCACCACTCTCCTCCATCTAGCAGAATTAGTCCTTACTCTTAATAATTTCTCCTTTGGCTTCTCCCACTTCCTTCAAATTAAAGGTGTAGCCATGGGCACCCGTATGGGTCCCAGCTATGCCTGCCTTTTTGTTGGCTTTGTGGAACAGTCCATGTTCCAAGCCTATACTGGTATCCATCCCCCTCTTTTCCTTCGCTACATTGATGACTACGTTGGCGCATGCATGCTGAGCTCGTTGACTTCATTAACTTTGTCTCCAACTTTCACCCTGCCCTCAAATTTACCTGGTCCATTTCTGATACCTCCCTCCCCTTTCTTGATCTTTCTGTCTCTATCTCCGGAGATAGCTTATCTACTGATGTATACTATAAGCCTACGGACTCTCACAGCTACCTGGACTATTCCACTTCCCACCCTGTCTCTTGCAAAAATGCCATCCCCTTCTTGCAATTCCTCTGTCTCCACTGCATCTGCATCAGGATAAGACTTTTCATTCCAGGACGAAGGAGATGTTGTCCTTCTTTAAAGAAAGGGGCTTCCCTTCCTCGACCATCAACTTTGCTCTCGAACGCATCTCTCCCATTACCTGCACATCTGCTCTCACCCCATCTTCCCCCCACCGCACTAGGGATAGGGATCTCCTTGCCCTCACCTACCACCCCACCAGTCTCTGGGTCCAACATATAATTCTCTGTAACTTCCACCACCTCCAACGGTATTCCACCACCAAGCACATCTTTCCCTTTCCCCTTTTCCTGCTTTCCGCAGGGATCGCTCCCTATGCAACTTCCTTGTTCATTCGTCCACCCCATCCCTTCACACCTATCTCCCTCCTGGCATTTATCCTTATAAGCGGAACAAGTGCTACACCTGCCCTTACACTTCCTCCCTCACCACCATTCAGGGCCACCCAGACAGTCCTTCCAAGTGAGGCAACATTTCACTTGTGACTCGGCTGCTGTGATATTCTGTGTCTGGTGCTCCCAGTCTGGCCTGCTATATATTGGTGAGACCTGACGCAGATTGGGAGACTATTTCACTGAACACCTACGCTCTGTCCACCGGAGAAAGCAGGTTCTCCCAGTGGCCACGCACTTTAATTCCATGTCCCATTCCCATTCTGATATGTCTATCCATGGCCTCCTCTACTGGCAAGATGAAGCCACATTCAGGTTGGAAGAACAATGCCTTATATTCTGTCTGGGTAGCCTCCAACCTGATGACATGAACATTGATTTCTCTAACTTCTGTTAATGCCTCCTCCCCTTCTTGCCCCATCCCTTATCTATTCCCCCCTTTTTTTCTCTCACTGTCCCTCTCACAATCACTCCTTGCCTGCTCTCCATCTCCCTCTGGTGCTTCCCTCCCCCTTTCTTTCTACCTAGGCCACCCATCCCATGATCCACCCCCCCTTCTCCAGTTGTGTATCCCTTTTGCCAATCAACTTTCCAGCTCTTAGCTTCATCCTCCCCCTCCTGTATTCTCCTATCATTTCGGATCTCCCCCGCCCCCTCTCACTTTCAAATCTCTTACTATCTCTTCTTTCAGTTAGTCCTGGCGAAGGGTCTCGGCCCGAAACACCAACTGTACTTCTTCCTTTAGATGCTGCCTGGCCTGCTGCGTTCCACCAGCATTTTGTGTGTGTTACTTGAATTTCCAGCATCTGCAGTTTTTCTCATGTTCCTGCTATTTGATACTGTGCAGGAACATGTTGTAGTCTGCTCAGTCTTTGCATAAAGGAGTTCATTCTAACATTTTTCTAGGGTAATTTTTGACTATGTCATATCTATGCCTTTTTTTAAAATTAAACTATCAAACTCCTTTGTATTTCTAAATATCACTATCAGATCCCTTCCCACTATTCACTTCTTGGGCGAAGAAATCTTTCAGATAACTTCATTACATCACAGTTGTGGTACTCTCTCAGCTGTGGTATTTCTTTCCAACCCATATGTACTTTTTTACACTATACTGGTACATTGCTCCTTGACAATTATATTAATTTACAGTGCTGCATGTTTCAAATATGTTGTATGTGGAAACAAAAATCAGGAGACTTAACAGTGTCTGGGTGTGGACAAGATTTTGTGAGAAATGGGGTTAGAGTGTGAAGTGAAAAAAAACTATTAAACAGCAAACAGTAGAAAGTCTGCAGATGCTGGAAATAATCCTAAACAATACACACAAAATGCTGGAGGAACTCAGCAGGTCAAGCAGCATCTATGAAAAAGAGCTAAACGTCGACATTTCATGTTGAGACCCTTCACTAGGACTTTCACAAAGGGGGAGCAGTGAGAGAGGGTTTCACTGAACTCCCATCAAAGAGAAGATTTAAACTACTTCGGGGAAAGCATCTCTTGAAGCATCTTTGCAATGTCGTAGTAAATCACAAACAGAGCAAATCTGCAGACACTGGAAATCCAAACCAACACACAAAATGCTGGAAGAACTGCTGATGAAAGGCCTCGGCCCAAAATGTTTACTGCTCTTTTCCACAGATGTTACCTGGCCTGCTGAATTCCTCCAGCATTTGGAGTGTGTCGTATTAAAACAATTTATTTCACTACCTTAGACCTCTCAAGATTATAGTAAAGAATCTTTTTGCAGTAAAGAAAAAAATCAACTCTTGAAGAGAGGCTGCTGTTGCAGTGTGGAGAATGCAGAAACCAAATTTCCACACAGTACAGTCTAAACATTACTCTTTTGTTTATGGAAGATAATTTGTTCCCTTTACGTTGATTAAGTGGTAAATATGTACCTGATAATTTGGCATGGTCCCTTCTGCATCTGCAAAACGATATTAAAATAACTTTAAAATCCTACCAAGAGGGTAAGTAGCACTCCTTCAGTATTGCGTCAGAGTATCATCTAAATGCTGAAACTGAGAGGAAAGATTTGAAGCCATGAACTTCTGACCCAAACCTGATGGAACATGTTTTGCAATTGGCTTCAGTTTCAGTGTTGCTATTGGCAGATGTTGGAGAGGTGGGTAGTGGGGTAGGCACAAATGTGCTATTTCTATGTTATATGAGGATTTTAATACATTAAGGTGTAATTTAAAATTTGTAGGTGAGTTTAATTTTGTAATATTTGGTTCAAGTTTGTATCTCACTAGATGCCAGTGGGAGATGTACCCTGTGTCACCTGTGCTTAGCAACAATAGGGAGATGAAGGATCATGGCACAAGCATCAGCATAATGGTTGGAAAGAGAACAGCCAGGTCATGGATGTGAGGCTCCATTTCCAGATTTGCTCTAGATCCATGTCAATTTTATTTGAAGTAAGCTGAATCTTGCTCCTCCTACCCTGCAGAGGTTTATCACGTTTACCTTGTCAAGAAGTAGAATGATAATGACCAGGAACTTCCAATCTGTGGTAAACCACCACCCTCAGTGCTGACTTACATAAGCCTGTACCCAGTTTGCATGTTGCAGCCCACCAAAGACAATTCACTCCTTAGCAATGAAATCGTAGTAACAAAGGAATGTGAAGTAAATCTGGTATCACTGAGAGAATCTAGGAGCAAGTTGTACCATTAAGAACTGGAAAAGTTATGACCACCATCTAAATCTCATGCTCCTTGATTTGGTTCACCGTGACACTTACCAAAAGTTAGGAATATCTTTGACTTTTAGTAACATTAAAATACATTCTAAAACATATCAATCTTAATAAAACAATTTGTCGTTATTAACGTCATTAAATTAACCAAAACCTATAATGTTTAAATATGTAAAACACTCACTAAAAATAGAAATATATAATACCTATAATTTTCCTTGGAGTCAGTCATTTCCATTCAAGTGAATGTAAAGAATCTTCTTACACCTGGCTCGTCGTACAGGTACCTCAGCTTGAATGCTGTGAATTGCTACCACCGCTGAGGACCATATGGAAAAAGCAGTTGATAACTGTTAGGCTTTGAGCTCAAGAAACTAATTGAAAGAAAAACACAGGAGCCAGGACACTTGCCTATTTAGTTTTTATTCTGGCTTTTTTTGTGAGGTGCTCACATATGACATGGTGGCATAAAGACTTATGCCGTTCAGTACTTATATAAAATATGTAATAAATTATATAAGTAAGCAAATAATGCTTAATCAAACAATATATTTACAGAAATGCTCAAATGATTACTGGGAAACTGCTGCAAAGTTTAGAGAATTGGGAAGCTTATAAAAACGTCCAGAAGCCAACCAAAAAAGTCAGTAAGAAGGAAAAGATGGAATACAAAAGTAAGCTAGCCGATAATATTAAAGAGGATACCAAAAGTTTTTTCAGAATCGTAACAGAGGTGAGAGTCGATATCAGACTGCTGGAAAATTATGCTGGAGAGGTAGTAATGGTGGGGGGGCAATGAAATGTGGGTGAATTGAATGTATTTTGCATCAGTCTTGACTAGCAGTATGGTGGAAGTTCCAGCTGTCAGGTAAAGTGTGTAAAATTACCATTACTAGGGTGCAAAGGGACTTGGGAGTACTTGAACAGGATTCCCAAAAAGTAATTTTCAGTTTGAGTGTGTGGTGAGGAAGGCAAATGCAATATTAGTATTCATTTCACGAGGACAAGAATATAAAAAAAAGCAACGATATAATGTTGAGACTTTATAAAGCGCTTGCCTTAATTGCAGTATTGCAAACAGTTTTGGGCTCCTTTTCTCAGAAAGGGTATTCTGAAACTGCAGAGGTTTACTGAAATGAATAGATGTAATACCATCTGATGGCTCTATACCAATATTCACCAGAATTCAGAGGAATGAGGGGTGACGTGTTTGTGAATAGTGAAAGATCTCACCATGTAGAAAGGATATTTCCCATGGTGAGAGAGTCTAAGACCAGGGGACACAGCCTCAGAACAGAGTGGCGTCATTTTAGAATGGAAATGAGGAGGAATTTCTTTAGCCAGAGAGTGGTGAATCTGTGGAATTTGTTGATACAGGTAGCTGTGAAGATCAGGTCTTTATGAATATTTAAGGCAGAAGTTGATAAATTCTTGACTGGTCAGAGCATGAAGCGATACGGGGAGAAGGCAGGAGATTAGGGCTGAGTTGAATAAGTAGATCAGGCAGATAATTAACAACTTTTCCAGACAGTGTAGCTGGCATTACTACATAATCATTGGATGAACATAACTTCTTTAGTGTCCAACGAAAGATCATTGTTGTGAAATTTTCTTTCATCACAGATACAGCCTGACCTGGTCAATCTTACCACTTTTATATCAGATTTCTTACATCTCCTCAGTTTTGACATTCTTGCATAATATACTGAAGAAACTGGCATCCATCACTATGGACCATCACCACCTAGGACATGCCTTCTCGTTATTACCATTAGTGAGAAGTTACAGAAGCCTGAATACCCACATTCAAAGATTCATAAACAGCTTCTTCCCCTTCACCATAATATTTCTGAACAGGCCTTCAACCTATGAACAGTACCTCATTATTCCTTTTTTATTGTATTATTTTAGTTTGTAACTTACGGTAATTTTGTGTATTTGCACTTTAGCATAGTGGTAGTGCGATCTTTTGAGTTGAGTATGATGTTCTCCTAAGGAGTTTTCTATTGGTGGGTATTCAGCTGGCTGTAGAGGCCGATCTGGCGCTTCATCGGATGTTAGGGTGCATTTCCTGAATAGAGAATGCCTGTTGGTATCTTTGTTTAATGTTGGGAGGCTGATGCATTGACAGCTACTATATGTTCCTTGACAGATTGGAGTCAGGATCCAGTGGCATGGAATGGCAGACATCTGGAGTCCCTTCACTGCTGCAGCCTTCCTTCACCTTTACTACTCTTGTGATATGTCATCTTCTTTTGCCAGCTTGACCGCTGATGTCCTGGTTGGATTGCTCTTTGTCCGCAATCTTCCCCTTGACCCTCCTGCCAAGGGTAAGCCTACCAGGAGCTAAGCACTAGATGGCAAAATTCCTGATGGCATTGTTCTCGAGATCTCGGGAAATCACAAGTCTCTCTGCCATCACAAGGTAGCGATGCTTGGCGAAGGGTTGTTCTGCTGCCACACAACAACAAATTCCCCATCATCTAAATCAGAGCAGATACAGCTAATTCTGATTCTGCTTCTTACTGAGGTGCATGCAAGGTGATTGTGGATTTTGAAAAACATAAAAAGCAGGTCTCTGAAAAAGTTGGAGGAACTCAGCAGGCCAGGAAAAGAGTAAACAGTTGATGTTTCAGGCCAAGACCATTCACACTTCTTTGGAAAGGGAGGGTGGGCAAAGATCATGAGCATAGAGCTCAGAAAACGCAGCAGTTCTACATAAAACTCAAGATCTTAAAACATTCTGCTTAGGTGTGTACAGTCACTTGACATATTAAATTGCACATTTCTTGAGAGATTATTGATGGCAAGAGCTTGTTCCTACTTGGGTAGCCAATTATGATTGGAAATAAAGTCAAGCGGTTGCAAAATTGGTTGAGTTGTGATGACTGAAAATAGATGTTAAAGGATGCTACAGGATAAAGATCAGTGCAAGATTAGGTTGGAGAAATTGCTGGTGAAGTTCAATCCGGTCAAGTCTGAGGTTTTGCATTTTCAGAGATCAAATGGAAGAAGAAAGTAAATGACAGGATCCCAAGAATCTTCGATGTACAGAGGACCTTGAGGAGGAAGACCATACATGAAAGTGGCAACATAATTGGATAGGGTGGTAAAGAAGACATAGGGCATGCTTGTCTTCAATGGTTGGGCCATTGAGTGTCAAAGTTGGGAAGTAATTTTGCAGTTATACAGAACTTTTTTTGGGCTACATTTGGAGTACTCTGTACAGCTCTGGTAACCACGCCACAGGTAGGACATGGATGTCTTGTGGACAGTCCATCAAATGTTCACTGAAGTATATTAGTTATAAGGAGAGTTTGGATAAACTTGGATTGTTTTCTTTGGAACATTGTAAGCAAAATGGCAACCTAGCAAATGGTTATAAAATGGTGAGAGGCATAGAGTTAGAAGTTTCTTTTTCCCAGAATGGAAATGGGAAATACAAATGGGAAAAGATTTAATGTGTGAGAGGGAAAGGTGAAAAGAGATTCATAAGGCAAAGTGTTTTCTTTTAAACACAGAGATTAGTGGCTGCCTGAATGGCTCTCCCAGGGAAGGAAATCAAAGAAACTTTAAGTACCTAGACAGATTGTATGGTCAGGCAGGGAATAGAAGGATGTGGACCATATGCAGGCAAATAGGAAGAGTTTAGATTGGCATTACTGTCAGTGCAAATAGGATGTGGTTTGTTCCTACAGTGTGTTCTATCTTTTATGATCTATGTATGAATTTATTGTCAATTCCTGAAAGAAAAAGAAATAAAGAGGAAAGAAAAAGAGAAGCAAGAGAACAATCTTGAGTATATTTTTAAAAAATGATTTATATACTAAAAATCTTTAACAGGTATTCACAAAATGAAGGAATGACAACTCTGTGCATGGTTTTGTCAACGTTTGTACAGTTGTTGGAAGGTTTTATTGACAATTATTAATAATTAGTGCAGTTTTAAAAGCGTGGTTGCACTGTTAATTACAAGACTTAACACTCTGTGATGATTAACGACAAGTTAAATTGCTAATTTACATGTACATGCTACAACTCTGTGAGGTTATTTGCAAAACACAAATTGACCAATGGTCCTCTAAATGAAGAAATTTTTCCTCCGCTCTGTCCTGAATATTCGGCCCACATCATGGGAACTTGCCCTTAAGTTCTTCCTGGCCATACAAGACATCCTGTCAAAATCTCACTCTGAGTCTTCTGTCTTAATATTGTTTCTTCTCCCAAAAAAATTCCGTGAGAAGGTCAGGGTTAAAATGGAAGGCTTTTGTCAAGAACAGGCAGAGAATCTAAGTAAATTTCTAGTTTTTTTTCTATTTCTTTGTTTACTAGTACATAGCTAGTATGTTGAGAATGGATCCAGGGTGAGTGATATGATCTTCATGTGAGGCATGAGGATGCTAGGGGACCTCTGGTCTCCCTGATAACCACATTTACACAAAGTGCATCGAGCTGCAGCTCCCCAGAGACTGTGTTAAGGAACTGGAGCTTCAGCTTGATGACCTTTGCTTCATTTGAGAGAATGAGGAGGTGATAGATCGGAGCTGGTCACACTTAACTTGGAGGACGCAGGAGAAGGAAAGGGAAGAGACAGACAGAGATAGACAGTGCAGTGTACCCCTGTGGCTGTTCCCTTCAATAAGTATACTGTTTTGGATACCACTGGGGAGGATGACCTACTGGGGGAAGTTTCAGCGACCAGGTCTCCGGCACCGAATCTGGCTCTGTGGCTCATAAGGGAAGAGGGGAGAGAAGAGGAGTGCAGTAGTTTTAAGGATTCCACAGCTGGAGGAGCAGACAGGAGATTCTGTGGACATGAAAGTGACACCCGCGTGGTACGTTGCCTCCCAGCTGCAGGTGTCAGGGTCCGCAGCATTCTACTGGAAGAGTGAACAGCAGGAAGTTGTTGTACATATTGCTTGCAATGATATAGCTAGGAAAAGGGATTAAGTCATGAAGAGAGAATATAGGAAGTTAAATGGAAAGCTGAAAACAGGATATAAAGGGTAGTAATCTTTGGATTACCGTCTGTGCCACGAGCCAGTAAGGGTAAGAACAAAATAATTTGGTAGATGAATGCATGGCTGAGGAATTGGTGCAGGGGGCAGAATTTCAGCTTTCTAGATCAGTATGAATAGTAGAAAAATGACGGGTTACATTTGAACTCGAGGGGCACCAATACCAGTTTAGGCAGGTTTTCAGGAACTTTGGGGAGGATTAATCTAATTTGGCAGGGTGATGGGAACCAGAATGATAAGGCTGAGGATGGGGTAATTGGTATACAAGTAGCAGTAGTGTGAAATGTGACAGCCAGGAGCGACAGGCAGATGATAGGGCAACATTGAAATCAGTGGGATGAGTTGAAGTGCAACATGGGGGTAAAATCAAAAATGGTGATAAAGACAAGTTTGAGGGTGATAAATTTGAATGCACACGGTATACTGAATAAGGTAGATGATCTTGTACTACAGTTCGAGATTGGCCTGAATGATTGGAGTGACACGCGTAGTGCAGTGGTGAGCAGTATGCTTCACAGCACAGCCAACCTGGGATCAATTGCTGCTGCTGCCTTTAAGGGCCTATTCTGTACTCTTTATCAATAAATGAAAAAAAAACATGTTGTCAGCATCACTGAGTCGTGGCAGAAAGAAGATCATAATTGAGAGCTTAACATCCAGGGATACACATTGTATCAGAAGGACAGACAGGTAGGCAGAGGGGTTGGTGGGGTAGCTGTCTGTAAAAAGTAAAATCAAATCCTTAGAAAGAGATGACATAGGATCAGAAGATGTAGAATCTTTGTGGGTAGAGTTAAGAAACTGCAAGTGTACAATGACCCAGTTGGGAGGCATATGCAGGCCTCTGAACAGTAGCCAGGGTGTTGGATATAAAGTACAATAGGAGATAGAAAAGGCAGGCAAAAAGGGTAATGCTACAATAGTTATGGGGGATTTTAATATTCATGTATAGTGGAAAAATCATCTTGGTGCTGGATTCCAAGAGCGGGTATTTATAGAATGCCTATGGGATGGCTTTTTAGAGCAGCTTGTTGTTGAGCCAACTAGGGAAAAGGCAGTTCTGGATTGGGTGTTGTGTCATGAACTGGATTTGTTTAGGGAGCTTAAGGTAAAAGAATCCTTAGAAGATAGTGATCATAATGTAATAAAATTCACCCTTCAATCTGAGAGGGAGAAGCTAAAACAGATGTACAAGGCATGAGAGAGGAACTGGAAAAAGTTGATTGGAAGGGGACACTAGCAGAGATGACGGCAGAGCAGCAACAGCTAGATTTTCTGGAGCAATTAAGAAGGCAATGGATAGATACATCCCAAAGAAATAGTATTATAAATGGAGGTTGATGCATCCGTGGCTGACAACGGAAGTTAAAGACACAGTTAAAGCAAAAGAGAGAACTTATAATGTAGCAAAAAATAGTGGGGAAATTACAGGATAGGGACATTTTTAAAAACCAACAAAGGCAACTAAAAAAACCACAAGGAGAAAAAAGATGAAATATGAAGGTAAGCTAGCCAATAATACAAAATTGGATACAAAAAGAATTTTCAGATATGTGGAGTGTAAAATAGAGACAATTGGATATCAGTCCATTGGAAATTGATGCTGAAGGGGTAGTAATGGGGAACAAAGAATTCGCAGATGAACTCAATATGTATCTTGTGTCAGTCTTCACTGTGGAACGCACTAACAGAATGCCAGAAATCAGAGTGTAATGGGGCAGACATGAATGCAGTTCCTAGCACTAAGGAGAAGGTATTTGGGAAGCTGAAAGGACTAAAGGTATATAAGTCTTCTGGACCAGATGGACTCAAACCCAAGGTTCTGAAAGAGTAGCTGAAGAGATTACCTGAAGGCATTAGTAATGATTTTTCAAGAATTACTTGATTCCAAAACTGTTCTGCAGGATGGAAAATTGCAAATGTCACTCCACTCTAAGAAGGAGGGAGGCAGAGGAAAAGAAATTATAGATCATTTAACCTGACTTTAGTGGCTGGGAAGATGTTGAAAACTATTACTAAAGATCAGGTTTCAGGGTACTTGGAGGTATATGATAAAATAGGCCAAAGTCAGCATGATTTCCTTAAGGAAAAACCTTGCCTGAGAAATCTGTTGAAATTCGTTAAGGAAATAGCAGGCAGGATAGCCAAAGGAGAGTCAGTGGATGTTGTGTACTTGAATTTGCAGGAGTTTGGCAAGGTGCCACACATGAGGCTGCTTATCAAGATAAGAGCCCATGGTATTACAGGAAAAATACAAGCATGAATAGAAGATTGGCTGATTGGCAGGAGGCTAAGAGTGGGAATAAAGGCAGTCTTTTTTGGTTGGCTACCAGTGAATAGTGGTGTTTTGCAGTAGTAGATGCTGGGACCACTTGTTTTCACATTATATGTCAATGATTTGGATGATGGAGTTGATGGATATGTGTCTAGGTTTTTGACGATAGGTGGAGGGGCAGATAGTGTTGAGGAAGCAGAGAGTCTGCAATAGGATTAGACAAATTAGGAAATATACAAAGCAGTGACAGATGGAATATAGTTTATGGAAGCAGAAGGAATAAAGGTGTAGACTGTTTTCTGAACAAGGAGACAATTCAAAAATCAGACGTGCAAAGAGACTTGGGAGTCCTCGTGTAGGATTCCCTAAAGTTTAACTTGCAGGTTGTGCCAGTGAAGGCAAATGCAATATTTCAGGGCAACTAGAAATTAAAAGCAAGCATGTAATTCTAAGGTTCTATGAGGCATTGGTCAGACGGCACTTGGAGTATTGAGGGCAATTTTGGGCCTCATCTTTAAGAAAAAGATGTGCTGGCATTGTTGACGGTCCAGTGGAGGCACGCAAGAATGACTCAGAGAATGAAAGGGTTAATTACAAGTCCTGATGCAAGGATTTGGCCTGAAACATTGATAGTTTACTCCTTTCTATAGATGCTGCCTGGTCTGCTGAGTTTCTCCAACATTTAGTATGTGTTGCTTAGATATCCTGACAGCAAATTTGCATACATCAGGATGCTCTTTATCAATTACAGCTCATCATTTAACACCATCATCACCTCAAAACTAATTAGTAAAATCCAAGACCTGGTTCTCAATACCCCCTTGTGCAACTGGATCCTGCATTTCCTCACTCGTAGACCCCAGTCAGTTCAGATTGGCAAAAGCATCTCCTCCACAATCCCCATCAGCACAAGAGCACTGCAGGAATGTGTACTTAGCCCCCTGCTCTACTCACTTTACTCCTATGACTGTATGGCTAAGTACAGCTCCAACACCAGATACATTTACTGATGACACCTCTGTTATGGGCTGTATCAAAGGGGGTGATGAATCAGCATACAGAAGGGAGATTGGAAAATTGCCCAAGTGGTGTAATAACAATAGCCTCTGACTCAATATCTCAGTTGGCGCGTGGCCTAGTGGGCAAGGCATCAGACTAGTAACCTGAAGGTCACTGGTTCGAGCCTCAGCTGAGGCAGCGTGTTTGTGTCCTTGAGCAAGGCACTTAACCACACATTGCTCTGCGACGTCACCGGTGCCAAGCTGCATGGGTCCTAGTGCCCTTCCCTTGGACAACATCGGTGGCGTGGAGAGGGGAAGGCCTGCAGCTTGGGCAACTGCCGGTCTCCCATACAACCTGCCCAGGCCTGCGCCCTGGAAACTCCAGGCGCAGATCCATGGTCTCTCGAGACCAACGGATGCCACCACCACTTACTCAATATCAGGAAGACCAAGTAACTGGTTGTAGACTTCAGGAGAGGGAAACCAGAGGTCCATGAGCCTGTAATCATCAGATGATCAGAGGTGGAGAGGGTCAGTAACATTAAATTTCTGGGCGTCTCTCTCTCAGCGATCCTGTGCTGGATTCATCATATAAATATTATTGCAAAGTGAGCACCTCAGCGCATCTCCTTGCGGAGGTTCTGCATATCATTGAAAACCTTGACAAACTTCTATAGATGTGTGGTGGAAAGTTTGTTGATTGGTTGCATTACAGCCTGGTATGGGAAGCCTAATGCCTTTGAGTGGAGAATCCTATAAAAGTTAATGGCTTTGGCCCAGTACATCATGGGTTAAACTCTCCCAAACATTGAGAACATCTACATGAAATGCTGCCATAGAAAAAGCAGCATCCATCATCAGAGATGCTCACTAACCAGACCATGCTCTTTTCTCACTGCTGCCATCAGATAAGAAGTACAGGTGCCTCAGGACTTACACCATCAGGTTCAAGAACACTTACTACCCCTCAACCATTAGGCTATTGAACAAAAGGGGTTAACTACACTCATTTAAGGACTCTGTTAAATTGTTATTTCCTGCTTATTATTTGTTGCTAAGTATTTATATCTGTATTTGCACAGTTTGGTTATAGTTAACAGTTCCTGATGTTTGCAGTTACTGTTTAACAGATTTGCTAAGTATGCCAACAGAAAAAGAATCTCAGCGTTGTATGATGTGACATGTATGTACTCTGGTAATAAATTTTACTTTGAGTTCCTCCAGCATTTTGTGTGTGTTGGTTAGATCTTCAGCATCTGAAGATTTTCTCATCTTTGGGTTCATGGGTTCTGTACTGTTTGGAGTTTAGAAGGATGAAGGGAGATCTCATTGAAACCTATCGAATATTGAAAGTCTTGGATGAAATGGATGTGGAGAGGATGCTTTCCCATATTGGGGAGTGTAGCACCACAGGGCACAGCCTCAATAGAGGGGCATTCATTTAGAACATAGTTGAGGAGAATTCTCTTAAGCCATATGGTAGTCAGTCTATGGAATTCATTTCCATTGGTGGCTGTGGAGGCCACGTCATTGGATGTATCTGGAGCAGAGGTTTATATGTTCTTGATTAGTCAGTGCATCAAAGGTTATGGGGAGAAGTGCAGGAGAATGGGGTTGAGAGGGATAAAATACTTCATCTATGATGGAACAGCAGAGCAAACTCAATGGCCCAAATTGTCTAATTCTGATCCCATGTTGTATGGTCTAAAATGCTTTGTCAATGTTTTTCTTTAAGTGTTAAGTAAATAAAGCTAAACTTTTAAATTATTTCAGTGTGATAAAGGCTCTCAGAGCATTCTCTAGACCAGGGGTTCCCAACCTTTATGCCACAGACCCCGACCATTATCCGAGGAGTCCATGGACAAATTTTCAAAAGATTAAGTAACTCATCTTGCACAGCGACTCATAAAGCTGTCTTGCACGATGGCACCCGCCATAAAATACACTAACGGATTCTCTCTGCTTGTCCTGAGGTGGCAGTGGCTTGCAGGAAGATAACCTATACCAGAGAGATTAGAGGAATTTCTCATGATGGAGCAGGATGCATTGTGTGTGCAGAAGCAAGGACCTGAAAGGTTATAGAGGCCATACCTCATCTTTATTCACATTTTTTTCATAGAAATATCACATCAGAAGAAAATAGCATTGTGGTGTGCTTTATTAATTAGGAGCACTCATGTCCCTAAACACTTCATCTTCCTGAGAAGGGCATTTAAAAATTGAGAACAACTGTAGCTGCTGCAACTTAGTACAGGCTAAACGATTTGAACTGGGGGAATTGGTTTGGTATAATAAATTAATAATTAGTGACTGAGGTGGGGGACCTTTTTGGGAAGGTTGTAAATCTTTGGAACTCTCTGCCAGGGGGCTGTGGATATTCAGTCAATAGATATTTGTAAGTTTTAGACTGATAGACTTTGGACGTAAAATGAACCATGCATTGTGAGAGCAGTTGAGAAAGTGAATGAGAAATGGAATCTCATTAAATGGATCTGGTCTCAAAATAGTATTAGATCATAGGATACTAAATTTACATGACTTTATTTTGGGTGCTTTTTCATCATTATTTTGAACTATATTATTGTATGTTTATCTTGCACTGTACTGATCTTTATTTTGTAGTTGGGCTTTTGTGGTAGTAATTGTAGAAATGCATAAAAATATAGTATAAGGTCATAAGATATAGGAGCAGAATTAGGCCCTTTGGCCCATCAAGTCTGTTCCACCATTTCATCATGACTGATCCATTTCCCCTCTCAACCCTGATTTCCTGCCTTCTCCCTGTATCCCTTCATGCCCTGACTAATCAAGAATCTAGCAACCTCTGCCTTAAATATACTTAAAGACTTGACCTCCACAACCTGCTGTGGCAGTGAATCACCATTCTCTGGCTAAAGAAATTCCACCACATCCCTATTCTGTCATATGGCCTTAGACTCTCCCACCATAGGGAACATCCTGATAATATATCTAGGCCTTTCAACATTCAATAGATTACAATGAGGTCACCACTCATTTTTCTGAATTCCAGTGAGTATAGCCCCAGAGCCATCAAATGCTCCTCATATGACAAGCCTTTCAATCCTGGAATCATTTTTGTAAACCTCCTTTGAACCCTCTGCAATTTCAGCACATCCTTTCTTAGATAAGAAGCCCAAAACTGATCACAACATCCAAGTGAGCCCTCATCAGCAATTTATAAAGCCTCAGCATTACACCTTTGCTTTTATATTCTAATCCTGTTGAAATGAATGTTAGCATCACATTTGCCTTCCTCGCTACAAACTCAACTTGCAAATTAATCTTAAGGGAATTCTGCACCCTTTGCACCTCAGATTTTTGTATTTTCTCTTCATTTAGAAAATAGTTAACCCTTTCATTTCTTCTACCAAATTGCATGGCCATACACTTTCTGACACAATATTCAATCTATCACTTTGCCCATTCTTAAAATCTGTCTAAATCTTTCTGTAGCCTCCCTACTTCCTTAAAACTACCTGCCCTTCTACCTATCTTTGTATCATCTGAAAACTTTGCAATAAAGCCATCAATTCCATTATCCAGGTCATTAATATATAATGTAAAAAGCAGTCCCAACACAGACCCCTGTGGAACACCACTAGTCACTGGCAGCCAACCAGAAAAGGCTTCCTTTATTCCCACTCTTTGCCTTTTACCAATCAGCTAATGCTCTGCCCATGATAGTATCTTCTCTGTAATACAATGGGCTTGTAGCTTCTTAAGCAGCCTTATGTGTGGCACCTTGTTAAAGGCCTTCTGAAAATCCCAAGTACACAGTATCAACCAATTCTCCTTTTTATCAATCCTGCTTGTTATTTCTTCAAAGAATTCCAACAGATTTGTCAGGCAAGATTTCCCCCTTGAGAAAACCATGCTGACTATGGCTTATTTTATCATGTGTCTCCAAGTACCCCAGAACCACATCCTTAACAATGAACTCCAACATCTTCCCAACCACTGAGGTCAGACTAACTGGCCTAAAGTTTTCTTTCTTCTGCCTCTCTCCCTTCTGGAAGAATAGAGTGACATTTGCAATTTTTCAGTCTTCCAGACCCATTTCAGAATCTAGTGATTCTTGAAAGATCATTTTGAATGTCTCCACAATGTCTTCAGCAAATTCTTCAGAATCCTGGGGTGTACACCATCTAGTCCAGGTGACTTACCTACCTTCAGACCTTTTACTATCCCCAAGAACCTTCTCCCTAGTAATAGCAACTTCACACACTTCTGCTCCCTGACACTCTTGAACTTTCAGAACTTCCAACATACTGCTATTGACTTCCACAGTGCAGTATGACCTAAACCCAACTTCTACGCTCTTGTATTCTCATACCCATAATCAATTACAAAATAGGATGCAAAGCACCAGTGTAGGTGTCATATTGCTACCAATCTTTTGTAGTATAAGACAGACTTTGGACCCTGTTCCTAAAGATGGGTTAAATCTGATACTGAAAATGTAATGCTAAATTTAGACTGATATTGTCAGTAGGCAAACCAGCTGAGATATGTCTTGAGGAGGCATTAGCAGATGAAGCAATACTAATTGACTATTGATTTTTCCACCACACTAATAGATAAATTATTCTCAGAATGGTCAATCACTAATTAATTAATGCTGTGAGTCCAAACATGATGCCAGGAATATTTGGAGGAAACCACGTAAGTAATTTGCAGGCACATTAAAATTCTGGGCATAACCCTCTTATTCTTACAACCCATACATTGTATTTGTACCATTGTCCAAACATTTTCATTATGACTCTCCTTCAGTTTTGATGAACAGCAGAACACATATTCCATCATTTAGGTGGAGGAAGCGTAATTTTAGACCCTTAAGATAATAAAGTCAATTTCACTAATGGATATTTCATTATCAATAGCCGAACAAGATGATTCACTCAGCAATTCTCCTCTGTAATGTAATTCAGGAAACACTCAAATACTGTTGTGATCAGATTTTGTTCAGACTTTTGAAGATCAACTTCCCATTATTTGTGATTCTGACTTAATTTTATTCCAGCACCTAATCTAATAAAAGGAGGCAACCTTTGATAATGTAGAATGTCTGGCCTTATACTGTCTCTTTCATGAGCTCAAGACATTTCTAACAATTATGTTCTTGATGAAGATGATAGAACATTAAAGCACAGCACAGGCCCTTTGGTTCACGATGTTGTGCCAGTATTTTAACCTATTGTAAGATCACTCTAACCCTATCCTCCTGCATTATCCTCTGTGTGTCTATTATTCATTTGGCTATCTAAGAATTTCTTAAATGCCCCTGATGTATCTGCCTCTACCACTTTCCCTGGCAGGGCATTTCATGCACCCGCCACTCTCTGAGCGAAGGACTATCAGGATTTCCAGAGGAGGCTTGACCCAAAGGTAGAGCACCAGAGACATTTCAACAATGGACAATATCTTACTAGTAAACTGGAAAATAACAAGTCATGAGGGGTCACGGAGTAAGAGAGAACAGATACTTCAGAAGACAAGGCAACTGAAGGCGAAGAACAATGGTTTGAGGCCGGTTGGTTTATAAGAATGAACTAGGATTGTGGGTGACAGCTGGGTTTAAATGGGCTGCAGGTGATGATTTGGAAACAGTGGCAGGTGATTCCTGTGAGTTTGGTGGAGACTGGGAGGTGCCTCCCTGTGTAGGTCTGTGGCCAGTACCCAACAGTCCAGGGCTATCTGGAAGGGTCCAGTGGAATTTCTCAATGACCATGTGTCCAAGATGAAACCTAACCTCTACTCTGGACTGTACCCTTCAGAGTTGACCAGGAGCTACACACCCTATTCCCAATGAAGTGAATCCCCCATTGGTAAACCGTATACACTGGACCGCCTTCCACCATCCTTGGTTCCAGAGATGCAGGCTCAGATAGTTTGAGTGATCCACGGACAACAGGCTTGAGGCGGGACACGTGGAAGGTAGATGAGATCCTGAGAAACAGCTCAAGTCAAGCAGCTCAAGTTAAGTCGCTTTTATTGTCATTTCAACCATAACTGCTGGTACAGTACACAGTAAAAATGAAACAGCTTTCCCCCAGGACCCTGGTGCTACATGAAACAACACAAAACTACACTAGACTACATGAAACAACAGAAAACTACATCAGACTTCAAACCTACACGGGACTACATAAAGTGCAGAAAACAGTGCAAGACAGTACAATAATTAATAAACAAGACAACAAGCACAGTAAAGGGCAAATTACAATATTAATAATAAATAATGTAAATGTAAACAGTGTTTAGCAGGAATTGAGGGGGAAATGAGCAAAAATTGCAAAGGGAGTGGAGTGGTGTTCGTGTGTGTGTGTGTGTGTGTGTCTAGACTCTGGGTATTGAGGAGTCTGATGGCTTGGGGGAAGAAACTGTTACACAGTCTGGTTGTGAGAGCCCGAATGCTTTGGTGCCTTTTCCCAGATGGCAGGAGGGAGAAGAGTTTGTATGAGGGGTGTGTGGGGTCCTTCATAATGCTGTTTGCTTTGCAGATGCAACGTGTGGTGTAAATGTCTGTAATGGCGGGAAGAGAGACCCCGATGATCCCTTCATCTGACCTCACTATCCGCTGCAGTGTCTTGCAATCCGAGGTGGTGCAATTTCCGAACCAGGCAGTGATACAGCTGCTCAGGTAAGTGACTGGGTTGACGTGATAGCAATCTTAAAGGGACCAATGACCCAGGGCGAGAGCTTACGGTAGTTGTCCGTTGACAGGAGCACACAATCCCAAAGCAGCCAGAAACTATTGAGCGTCTGCTGCCATTCTGAACCAACTCTCCGTTTCAATACAGCAGCCCCGCACCAGTTAACCTCCTCCCTCGGAGCCCCAGATTCCAGTGCCTGAACACTCTGATGGATCCCCAACCCAACGCAGCAGCTTCCTGCCACAGTCCATCTTACACTTCAGGCTCCAGCCATCTCCGTATGTTGCGGACTGAGCCAAAATTGCCTTTGTTACTTCTCTCTAGACTGGGTGAGCTCTGACCGGGGCCACCACTATCTGCGACAATAAACCACCATTTGCAATAAATATGGAGATCTCACCATTGAGATGTGTCAGGATTTTGACCATCTGAGAAGTGGATGCAAGGCAGTGGATTGAATACTTCACTTGCAGTAGGGCTCATGGTCATTGCTAGATTACATTGGTGCCTGGCTGGTCAGAGTATAGACACAGCCTGTGCACATCAGCATTAGGAGGACAACAAGTCCATTCAATTCCTCCTTATCAGCTCACCCAACACTCCTCTCATTTTGGATTACCCCAGGCTCTCCACTCACAACCCTCACTTCACCTGGTCATCTGGTTCTCTCATCCTGTCCAGATACAGAGAAGAGGCTTGCCCCTGAAGCAGAGCAGCAAAATTATATCAATTTCGCTATAAATGATATTTTACTAAAAAACTA
The DNA here is from genome assembly GCF_048418815.1 of Hemitrygon akajei. Taxonomy (NCBI): domain Eukaryota; kingdom Metazoa; phylum Chordata; class Chondrichthyes; order Myliobatiformes; family Dasyatidae; genus Hemitrygon; species Hemitrygon akajei. The sequence goes on along the minus strand of NC_133134.1, from coordinate 35,537,225 downwards.
CAAAATAGTAAGCCACTAGCAGCTACAAAATAAGAGAAACCAGATACTTAAAACAACAAGATAACTGAAAGCTTGGAACATCTAACTAAAGCTGGTTGGTTCATATGAGTGAATTCAGACTGTGGATGAGAGCTGGGTTTAAATGGGCTGTGGGTGATAATTTGCAAACAGGTGGCAGGTGATTCCTGTTAGCTGGGAGGTGCCTGTCTGTGCAGGGCTGACATTTGTCCTGACACCCCCCCCCCCCATTCTTTCCTCCAATCACCTTAAAATTATGCCCTGTCATGTTAGCCACTTCTGCCCTGGGAAAAAGTTTCTGGCTATCCAACCGATTTATGCCTCTTATTGTCTTGTACACCTCTATCAAGTCATCTTCTTTGCTCCAAAGAGAAAAGCCCGAGCACACTCAACTGTTCTTTGTAAGATATCCCCTCTAGTCCAAGCAACATCCTGATAATTTGCCTCTGCACCCACCCTAAAGCTTCAACATCCTTTCTATAATGAGGCAATCAGAACTGAACACAATAGTCAACTGTAGTCTAATTAGAGTTTTATTGAGCTGCAACACTACCTCGCAGCATTTGAACTCCATCCCCTGACCAGTGAAGGCAAACTCACCATGTTCCTTCTTAACAACCCTATAATTCGCATGGTAATTTTAAGAGATCTATGGACATGGACCCTCTGTTCCTCCACACTGCCAAGAATCATGTATTCTGCCTTCAACTGTGACTTTCCAAAATGAATCACTTCACACTTTTCTAGGTTGAACTACATCTGCCACTTCTTAGCCCTGCTCTGCATCCTGTCAATGTTGCAACATACAAAGCCCTCCAAACTAACCACAACTCACCAACATTTGTGTCATCTGCAAACTTACTAACACACCCTTCCCCTTCCTCACCCAAGTAATTTATGAAAATCTCAAAGAGCACCTAATGCATACCACCAAACGTACTCTCCTCTTGTCATATTGAGTCAGAAATCCTTCCTGGACATGCCTAACACTTTCTGTCCCATTCAAGTCTTTTATACTCAGCAGATGTCAAACAATATCAGGGAAGGTGATGTCTGCAATGATAACAATCGTGTTATTTTTGGATCTTTCCAAAATCTGCCTGTTGATTTGTTCCTTGGTGTCTCTGTTGATATTGGCAGTCTATAGAATACTCCAAAAAGAGTGATTTCCCCCTTCCTGTTTATGACTTCAGCTCCCACTGACTCAGTAGACAATCCCACTACAACCTCCTCTCTTTTGGGAACTGTGATACTATCCTTGATTAGCAATGCAACTCCCCCACCTCTTTTACATCCTTTCTGGTTCCTTTTGAAGCATCTAAACCTCGGTATATCCAGTAGCCATTCCTACCCTTGTGACAGCCAAGTTGCCATATTAGCCACGACATCATAGTTCCATGTATTGGCTCTTATTCTACAATCATCACCCTTGTTCTTGATAGGCTTGCATTAGAATAGACATGGCAACTCATCCCACTAAATGCAATTTTGCCTAATCAACTGCATATCCTTCCGAACAGATTCTCTATACACTGCACCTATTTGCCTCATTGGCTGACCTATTACTCTAGATCTCATCCCCCTGTCAAACGAGCTTAACCCTTCCGGACATCTCCAACAAATGTGCCCGCATGGTATTGGTCCCCCTCGAGTTTAGATGTGACCATATTTTTTGTCCAGGTCATACCTTCCCCAGAAGAGATTCCAGGGATCTGAAACCCTTCCTCTTGCACCAATTCCTCAGCCATGTCTGCAGAGTACCCCTGTGGTCATTCCCCTCAACAATAGTTATGCTACTTTGGCTACTGTCGGGGGACGACGTACTGAGGAAAGGTGTAGTGACCTGAGCTCTGGCACTGAGTCTGCCTCTGGCTCAGAAAGGAAGTGGAGAGAAGGGGGGTGCAGTACTGATCAGGGATACCATTATTAGAGGAGAAAACAGCAGATTCTGTGAACATGAAAGAAACACCCAGATAGTATGTTGCCTCCTGGGTGCCAGTGTTAGGGATGTTTTGGGATGGGTCCACAGCTTTGATGGGGAGGGTGAACAGCCAGAATTCCTGGTACATACTGGTACCAATGACATAGATAGGAATAGGTAGGAGGTCCTGAAAAGATAATGTGGGAAATAAAGTAGAAAGCTGAAAAGCACGACATTAAGGGTAATAATCTCCAGACTGCTGCCTTTGCAGGACTGTCTGAAATGTCGACTGTACTCGTTTTCATAGATGCTGCCTGGCCTGCTGAATTCCTCCAGCATTTTGTGTATGTTGCTTGGATTTCCAGCATCTGCAGATTTTCTCTTGTTTGCATAAGAATAGGATGATTTAATTGTGAATATGTGGCTGAAGAATTAGTGCAGAGGGCAGGGTTTCAGATTTCTGGATCATTGGGATCCCTTCTGGGGAAGGTATGACGTGTACAAAAAGGACGGGTCACACTTGAACTGGAGAGACACCATATTGCTGTAGGCAGGCTTGCAACAAACTAACTCAGGAGGGGAATGGGAACGAGAGTGATAGGGCTGAGGATGGGACAATTGGTATGCAACTAGATGCAATGCGCAGTGAGAGTAAGGCCAGGCAGATGATAGAGCAAAATTGCAGTTAGTGGGATCAGTTCAAGTGTAACAGGGGCCAAAATTGAAAAGGGTGATGAATACAGCACTGAAAGTGTTGTATTAGAATGTTCACAGTATAGGGAATAAGGTAGATAGTCTTTTAGCGCAGGTAGAAATTGGCAGGTATGTGGTTGTGGGCATTGCTGAGTCACGGCTGAAAGAAGATCATAGATGGGAGCTTAACATTCAAGAATACACATTGCATCAAGTAGGCAGAGGGATGGGGATGTCTCTGTTGGAAAATAATGAAATCAAATCCTTGGAAATAGGTAACATAGGATGAGCAGATGTAGAACCCTTGTGGGTAGAGTTAAGGAACTGCAAGGGTAAAAAGACCCTATTGTGCGTTATTTACAGGTTTCCGAACAGTAGTCAGGATGTGGTCTACAAGTTACATCAGGAGATAGAAAAGAAATGTAAAAAGGGCAATGATATGAATATCAGAGGATCAGAGGGATCTTGGGGTCCGAGTTCATAGGACACTCGAAGCTACTGTGCAGGTTGACTGTGGTTAAGAAAGCATATGGTGTGTTGGCCTTCATCACTCTTGGGATTGAGCTTAGGAGCCGAGAGGTAATATTGAAGCTATATAGGATCCTGGTCAGACCCCACTTGGAGTACTGTGTTCCGTTCTGGTCACCTCACTACAGGAAGGATGTGGAAACCATAGAAAGGGTGCAGAGGAGATTTAGAAGGATGTTGCCTGGATTGGGGAGCATGCCTTATAGGTATAGGTTGAGTGAATTCGGCCTTTTATTCTTGGAGTGATGGAGGATGAGACGTGAACTGATAGAGGTGTATACGATGATGAGAGGCGTTGATCGTGTGGATAGTCAGAGGCTTTTTCCCAAGGTTGAAATGGATAACACAAGAGGGCACAGTTTTAAGATGCTTGGAAGTAGGTACAGAGGAGATGTCAGGGGTAAGTTTTTTACGAAGAGTGGTAAGTGCGTGGAATGGGCTGCCAGCAACGGTGGTGGAGGTGGACATGATAGGGTCTTTTAAGAGACTCCTGGACAGGTACCTGGAGCTCAGAAAAATAGAGGGCTATGGGTAACCGTAGGTAGTTCTAAGGTAAGGACATGTTCGGCACAGCTTTGTGAGCTGAAAGGCCTGTGTTGTGCTGTAGGTTTTGTATGTTTCTATCATGAGGGATTTTAATATGCAGGTAGAGTGGGAAAATCAGTTTGGTGCTGGATCCAAAGAGAGGGAAGTTGTAGAATGCCTATGATAAGGCCTCTTAAGAGCAGCTTGTGGTTGAGCCCACTAGGTGAATGGCAATTCTGGACTGGGTGTTATGTAGTGATTCAGATTTGATTAGGGAGCTTAAAGGAAAGAAATTCTTAGGAGGCAGTGATAATAATATGATATATTTGATCCTGCAGTTTAGAAACATAGAAACATAGAAAATAGGTGCAGGAGTAGGCCGTTCGGCCCTTCGAGCCTGCACCGCCATTCAGTATGATCATGGCTGATCATCTAACTCAGAACCCTGTACCTGCTTTCTCTCCATACCCCCTGATCCCTTTAGCCACAAGGGCCATATCTAACTTCCTCTTAAATATAGCCAATGGACCGGCCTCAACTATTTCCTGTGGCAGAGAATTCCACAGATTCACCACTCTCTGTGTGAAGAAGTTTTTCCTCATCTCGGTCCTAAAAGGCTTCCCCATTATCCTTAAACTGTGATCCCTCATTCTGGACTTCCCCAACATCGGAAACAATCTTCCTGCATCTAGCCTGTCCGATCCCTTTAGAATTTTATACGTTTCAATAAGATCCCCCCTCAATCTTCTAAATTCCAGTGAGTATAAGCCTAGTCGATCCAGTCTTTCTTCATACGAAAGTCCTGCCATTCCAGGAATCAATCTGGTGAACCTTCGCTGTACTCCCTCTATGGCAAGAATGTCTTTCCTCAGATTAGGGGACCAAAACTGCACACAATATTCTAGGTGCAGTCTCACCAAGGCCTTGTACAACTGCAGTAGAACCTCCCTGCTCCTGTACTCAAATCCTTTTGCTATGAATGCCAACATACCATTTGCCTTTTTCACCGCCTGCTGTACCTGCATGCCCACCTTCAATGACTGGTGTACAATGACACCCAGGTCTCGTTGCATCTCCCCTTTTCCTAATCAGCCACCATTCAGATAATAATCTGTTTTCCTGTTCTTGCATCCAAAGTGGATAACCTCACATTTATCCACATTAAATTGCAACTGCCATGAATTTGCCCACTCACCTAACCTATCCAAGTCACCCTGCATCCTTTTAGCATCCTCCTCACAGCTAACACCGCCGCCCAGCTTCGTGTCATCCGCAAACTTAGAGATGCTGCATTTAATTCCCTCGTCTAAATCATTAATATATATTGTAAACAACAGGGGTCCCAGCACTGAGCCTTGCAGTACCCCACTAGTCACTGCTTGCCATTCTGAAAAGGTCCCGTTTACTCCCACTCTTTGCTTCCTGTCTGCCAACCAATTCTCTATCCACATCAATACCATACCCCCAATACCGTGTGCTTTAAGTTTGCACACTAATCTCCTGTGTGGGACCTTGTCAAAAGCCTTTTGAAAATCTAAATATACCACATCCACTGGCTCTCCCCTATCCACTCTACTAGTTACATCTTCAAAAATTCTATAAGATTCGTCAGACATGATTTTCCTTTCACAAATCCATGCTGACTTTGTCCGATGATTTCACCTCTTTCCAAATGTGCTGTTATCACATCTTTGATAACTGACTCTAGCATTTTCCCCACCACCGATGTCAGACTCACCGGTCTATAATTCCCCGGATTCTCTCTCCCTCCTTTTTTAAGAAGTGGGGTTACATTAGCCACCCTCCAATCCTCAGGAACTAATCCAGAATCTAAGGAGTTTTGAAAGAGAGTTTGAGAGAGAGAAACTGAAGTAAGACATCAGTATTACAGAGGAGTAAAAGGAATTACAGTGGCATGAGAGAGAAACTGGCCAAAATTGATTGAAAGGGAACACCAGCAGGTATGGCAGCAGATTCAGCAATGGCTGGAGTTTCTGGGAGCAACCATGGCTGTCAAGGGAAGTCAAAGACAGCATAAAAGCAAAAGAGAGGGCATATAATAATGGGAAGGTAGAGGAATAGGAAACTTTTAAGAACAGAAGGCAACTAAAAACCATAAGGAGAGAAAAGATGAAACATGAAGGTATGCCAACCAATAATATAAAAGAGGATACAATTTTTTTTCAGATACATAAAAAGTAAAAGAGAGACAAGAGTTGACATTAGAGTGCTGGAAAATAATGCTGCAGATATAGTAATGGGAACAAAGAAATGGCAGATGAACTGAATAAGTATTTTTCATCTGTCTTTACCATAAGACCATAAGCCATAGGAGCAGAATTAGGCCATTCAGCCCATTGAGTCTGCTCTGCCATTACATCATGGCTGATTCCAGATCCCACTCAAGTGTGGAAGCCAGAAATGGGAGAGTTTAAGGGAGCAGAAGTAAGTGTCATTGGTATTAAAGAGAATGTGGTCAGGAAGCTGAAAAGTCTGTTGGTAGATAAGTCAGCTGGTCGAGATGAACGACACCCAGGGTTCTGAAAGAGGTAGCTGAAGAGATTGCGGCAGCATTGGTAGTTATCTTTCAAGAATCCCTAGGTTCAGGAATGTTTCCAGAGGGCCGGAAAATTACAAATGTCACTCCACTCTTTAAGAAGAGAGGGAGGCAGAAGAAAGGAAATTATAGGCCAGTTAAATTGACTTCAGTGGTGTGAAGGATATTGGAGCCTATTATTAATGATGAGCTTTTGGGGTACTTGAAGGCACATGACAAAATATGCCAAAGTCAGCACAGTTTCCATCGGGGAAATCTTGCTTGACAAATCTTTTGGAATTCTTTGAGGAAATCATAGACAGCATAGACAGAGGCCAGTCAGTGGATGCTGTTTGGATTTTCAGATGACCTTTCACAAGGTGCCACACATGAGGTTGTTTAATGTCCCTGGGATTATCGGAAAGATACCAGATTGGCTGACCGACAGAAGGCAAAGAGTGTGAATAATGGGGGCTTTTTTTGATTGGCTGCTGGTGACTAGTGGTGTGCCACAGGGATTGATGTTTGGACTGCATCTTTTCATGTTATACGTCATTGAACTAGATGAAGGAATTGATGGCTTTGTGGTCAGGTTTGTGAATGATATGAAGACAGGCAGTGGAACAGGTAATGTGACTGTAGAAGGACTCAGACAGACTGGGAGAATGGCCAAAGAAGTGGCAGATGGATAACTATATGTTGTAGAGCATCCTGAACTTTGATACAAGGAATAAAAGTGTGGATTATTTTCTAAATGGGGAGAAAATTGAAAAATCAGAGGTGCAAAGGGACTTGGGAGTCCTTGTGCAGGATTCTCTAAAGTTTAACTTGCAATATAAGTTGATGGTAAGGAAGGCAAATGCAATGTTAGCATAGAGTGGATGTGGAGAGGATGTTTTCTATAGTGATGGAGTCTAGAACCAGAAGACACAGCATCAGAGTAGAGGGACATCCATTTAGAACAGAGATGAGGAAAAAAAATTTTAGCCAGGGAGTGGTGAACCTGTAGAATTCAATGCCACAGGTGGCTGTGCAGGCCATGTCATTGGGTATATTTTAGGAAGAAATTGATAGGTTCTTGATTTATCAGTGTCAAAGTTTACAGGGAGAAGGCAGGAGAATGGGTTTAAGAATGATAATTAATCAGCCATGATGGAATAGTGGAGCTGACTCGATGAGTGGAATGGCCTCGTTCTGTCACAATGTCTTATGGTCTTATGAGTTAATTGCCTAATCAACCTAGCAATACTTCACTGGTGCTTAGTAGAGGCAGGAATCCAGAGATTACCATCCTCAAGGTCTGGCTTTTCAGCTTTCTACCTAGTTCCCTATATTTTCTCATCAGGACCTCATCTATTTTGCGGCTTATGTTGTTGGTATCAATATGAAACAACTTCTGGCAGCTCATCCTCCTCCTTCAGAATGCTGTGGAACTGATCCACTATATCAATGACCCTAGCATCTGGGAGATAATATAACATCTGGGTTTCTCTTTCATGTCCAGATTCCTGTCTGCTCCTCTAATTATTGAATACCCTATCGCCACTTCACTGCTCTTCTATCCTTCCCTTCTGAGCCACAGGCTGGAGCCAGTGCTAGAGACCTGGTCACTGTGGCTTTCCCCTGGTGGGTCATCCTTCCCAGCAATATACAAAGTGGTATGCTTATTATTGTAGTGAATGGTGACATGTGCTCCCCTATTCTGCCTATTCACTTTTCCTCTCCTGACAGTCCAGTCACACAGCTACCTGCCTCCTGCAACTTAGAGATGACTACCTTCCTCTACATCTTATCTATCTCATCCTGATTCTCCCCTATGAGTTTCTGGTCATCTAGCTGTATTCCAGTTCCTTAAAATATTTTGTAAGAAGCTGCAGCTGGATACACCTCACCCAGATGTGATTATTAGGGAGACTGGAGTACTCTCAGACTTCCTACATCTGACACAAAGACCACATCAATGACCCTGGACCCATTCTGACTGCACCAGCTGTACACTAATAGACAAATAAAGAAAGACTCCTACTTAGAGACTCTACCTCCATCCACCGAAGCCTCTTTGCACCAAAGCCTCAAACCCCCATTCACACACTGATCCACTCACACAATGGCCATTCCCTCATTTGCCACTTACACCTGGCTTCTTTTTATTGGCCCTCGCCATGTGCCCAAGTCCCCCATGATCTCAGGCATGCAGAATGCCCCAACTGGCCCTGCTCCCACAAGGCACTTGCCAATGTCTCCTTGCGATCTCAAGAAAAGTGCAGCAACTTCAGGATCACAACTGCCAACTTAAAAATTGTAAGCTCCAGCAAGGGGCAGTAGGATTTTAATTTTATTCATTTACAGCATTTACACATTTAGGGTGAGGTCTGCATTTATTACCTATCTGCACACATTTGCTACTTTATTCCTTTACCCAATAAAGTAGCCACTGAGAGCATGTTCATGGTTCTCTTCCGATCTAGCCCATCCACTTCAAGGTTCAACATGTGGTGTGTTCAGAGATGCTCTTCTGCACACCTCTGCTGTAACGTGCTGTTATTTGTGTTACTGTCTCCTTCCTGTCAGCTTGAACCAGTCTGGTTAATCTCTGACCTCCCTCATTGATCTTTCACAACAAAAGCATTTTCATCACAGAACCACTGCTCTATTGATGATTTATTTTTGTTTTTTACACCGTTCTCTGTAAACTCTAGAGACTGTTGTGTGTGGAAAAACCCAGCAGACCAGCAGATTCTGAGGTGTTCAAGCTAACCTGCCTGGCACCAATAATCATTCCACGGTCAAAGTCACTTAAATCACTTTCTTCCCCATTCTGATGTTTGATCTGAACAACATCTGAACCTTTTGATCATGTCTGCCTCATGATTGGCTGATCAGATATTTGAAATAATGGGCAGGTGAACTTAATAATAAAGTTACCACTATATGTATACTTTCTTTTTGGAGAATGATAGTGAACCAGTGTAAACATGAGGAAATCTGCAGATGCTGGAAATTCAAGCAACACACACTAAATGCTGGTGGAACGCAGCAGGTCAGGTAGAATCTATAGGGAGAAGCACTGTTGACATTTTGGGCCGAGACCCTTTGTCAGGACTAACTGAAAGGAAAGATAGTAAGAGATTTGAAATTAGGAGGGGAGGGGAAAATGTGAAAACCCCATCCCTGATATATTTAGCTTTTCTCCCCCTTCCTTTTTTTTCCTCTCTCTTTCTGCCCATCACGCTGCCTGATCTCCATCTCCCTCTGGTGCTCCCCTCCCCCTTTCTTTCTCCCTAGGCCTCCTGTCCCATGATTCTTTCCCTTCTCTAGCTCTGTATCCCTTTTGCCAATCACCTTTCCGGCTCTTAGCTTCACCTCACCCCCTCTGGTCTTCTCCTATCATTTTGCATTTCCCCCTCCCCCTCCTACTTTCAAATCTCTTACTATCTTTCCTTTCAGTTAGTCCTGACGAAGGGTCTTGGCCCGAAACGTCGACAGCGCTTCTCCCTATAGATGCTGCCTGACCTGTTGCGATCCACCAGCATTTTGTGTGTGTTGCGTGAGCCAGTGTACTTTCTCTTCATGGTAATCCCTATTCCAGTTTTTATAACATAAATGGAGTACCAATATTTAAGCAGGCAATAATGGAAAATTGTATATTTCCAAGTGTCATGGTAATAAGTGGCATGGATGAATGCTTGCAGGTACGTGAAGAACTGCCATGTTTTTAAGCTTGCCCTGCAGTTTAACATGATCCTACCATGCCTTGAGCCTGGTTCATTTTCTTAGCTGCTCTCCTTTTTCCTGATTCCCTTGGTATCAGGAGATCTGTTTACTTCCACTTTCAATATCCACAGGTATTCAATATCCACTTGCAATATCCTCTGAGGTGGCAAATTCTGAAATGTTACAGTCTTCTGTGCAAAGAAGTTTCTGTACATCTCTGTCCAGTCGGTTTTTATACAGACATGCTCCAGCTGGAGGGAAGGGGTGCTTTCTTGGTTTGCACTCTGTGGTGAACTAGATATACCTGTCTGACTGCTCCTGTGGCTCCTCCCAAGACCCTGCTGACTGCCCCTGTGGCTCCTCCCACAGACCCCTGTATAAAGGCGACTGTGGCCTGCTGCTCTCCCTCATTTTCCCCAGGATGTAGTGTTGTTCTTCAGTCAATAAAAGCCGATATCTCACCTCCTAAGTCTCGGCGTGAGTTATTGATGGTGCATCACACTCCATGAATCCCTCTCAGTCAACCCATTTCTAAACACCAGCAATGCTCAATCCCACAGCTCGTAGATTTGGGAAGGTGCTGACAACAGAACTTTGTGGAGGTAATTGTCAGATAATCTGCTTTTAGTGACTTTAGTTGGGGGATCAAATACTAACCAGGACTAGAGGGAGAACTTGTCTCACAGAATCTGTTACATCACTGTATTTAATCTTTCATCCAAGTGACTGTGGCTGTATATAATTACAAAATGGTGATTGCATTGGAGTTCTTGAGTTATGTGAACTCTAACATCCCAAATGAATCTTCCAAATGACGTATGCATTTAAAACTTGCTTGTGCATGCAAAGAAAGTCATTAGTGATTGATCAGTGCCTTAATATAGTGCACTTGTTACTCAAGAAGGTCACTTATTTCTAAGATTGGTGCCAAGGCTTCACAAACTATTAGTTAACTTGAGCCGTAAGTTCAATGAAATAAATGCTTCAAGCCATGCACTGGCAAGTAGGATCTTAATGAATGTAAATTTCTCTTGCTACTTGTACCTTCATTTTCAGCTGATGTTGCTGGTAATTAATAATTACAGTAGCTCAGCAGATTATATCATTCAGATTGTCTCTAAGGAGTGCTAACTGCAGAGCTTCGAGCATTATTTCTGCCACCTATGGACCCTTTCCAAAGAAAGAAGATATTCCAGAGACTTGAGCAAAGTAATCTAGACCTCAACTTTAGGGCAACCCTGTGGGAAGTGCTCATTTTGGATATATCTTGATAGGCTAACTAAACTGGCAGGATGTTTGGTAGCTAGGAGACGCAGATGTAGAATAATTGTAAAAGCACCAAATAGGAGACTTGTTTTATATGTCGCACTGTTATTTCAAGAACAGTAATACCTGGAAGCATAGGAATTAGAGTACATTGAAGCCTTCATATCAGAGAAGTAAAATGCATGGGTATATGGAAAGAAAGAAAGCTATCATTAATTGGATAATTGCAAAACGCCAGGCCAGATATGATTGGGAGAATGACCTTCTTCTGTGCCACATAAACTAATGATCCTTTCAAGTCATAAAGCCAAGTCCCGATGAAGGATTTCAGCCTGAAACATTGACTGTTCACTCTTCTACACAGACACTGCCTGGCCTGTTGTGCTACTCCAGCATTTTGTGTGTGTTACATAAAACTAAGGCCTGCTGCCCTGTAAGACTGATGTTAAAGGAAAAACAAAAGAACTCTGACCAATATTTATCCTTCAATTAACAGCAGTAAAGAAAACAGATCATCTGATCTTTCACTTGATTGTTGTTTGTGGAGTTCTGTTGTGTATAATTTGGCTTTTCTTTTTCCCACCTTAAGCAGTGACTAAATTTACTTAATGATTAAGATCCATTTGGATCATTGACTCAGATCATGAAAGGCTATTTATAATGACAAGGTTTTTTTTAACTTTACTTTGCCGCTATCAGGTAAAGGCATTTATTTTGATAGCTCAGAGGTGTTGAATTAACCTTATCAAATAATAACTTAGGTGAAGGTAAATTGTCTGAGTTGTCTTTTAAGACCCTAGCATGAGTTCTTTCAGCAATTTTGCTGGAGTAATTGCATTTAATTTTTTGATGCAGGGGTTGGGTTATATCTAGTAGACACAAGTTGTAAACCAACTGGCTCCCATATCTAACCCTAAAACTATGTGCTGGAAACTTTATTTGGAGAGGTGGGTAAGCAATTTTGTTTTGGTATTGTACATGAATGGTGAAGTTAGCTATTTAATTCGTTGTGAAACTAAATAACTTCAGAAAATAGATGCCACTAACTGACAAAAAATCTCAGAAAAAATGTACAGAGGGAATCATAGTTTACAGTCAAAGTCATAATCAAGAATAGATTTATAAACTCTGTCTTATCTGCTATGAAATTTGCTGTTTCGGGGCAGCAGTACAATTCAAAAACATAAAATTTCAAAAATCCTCAAAATAAATAGTGCAAAAAAGGAATGATGAGGTAGTGTTATGAGTACATAGAGTATTCAGAGAGCAAGAGCTTATTCCTAAATCTTTGCGTGGAGTTCTACAAGCTCTCTGATTACAAGTCTTGGACGTTGAGGGCCCTTAATAATTGATGCTGGCTTCTTGAGGCATTGCATCTTGAAGATGTCCTCAATGTTGAATCAATTCCTCAGTCTTGCTGACATTGAGTGTAAGGTTGTTGTTGTGACACCACTCAACCAGCTAACCTATCTCACTCCTGTAGTCCTCCTTTTGACCATCTTAGATTTTACCACCCACTGTGGTATTACTGGTTGATTTATGAATAGTGTTGATCTACACTTAGCCACTCAGTACTGAGTGTAGAGAGAGAAGAGCAGTGGTCTAAGTATATACCATTGAGAGGAGTCTGTGTTGATTGTCAGTGAGGAGAAAATATTATCCTCAATGACTTTGTTCTTGTGATGAGGAAACTGGGACTTAGTTGTAGAAGGAGGTACAGCCATCCATATTTAGAAGTTTGGTTATTAATTCTGAAGGGATGATGGTATGGAACGCCAAGGTGTAATCAATAAACAACAACTTGATGTATGTTCTGCTGTCTCTGCTGCTTCCAAACAGAATGGAGAGCCTATGAGTCTGCTTTCACTGTAGACCTGTACAGTGGTAGGCAAATTACAACAGGTCCAGGTCCTTGCAGGTCAGTCAGGTCCTAGAGGTGATGTCTACCATTCGACAGATGTTGAGGCATCTCACCCTGCTCTTCTTGGGCACTGTATGTTTGCTGCCCTTTTGAAGCAGTGAGGGGTTGAAGAAGTTCTTGAACATTCTAGCCATTTGGTTGGCAGTTGTTTTTCTGACAGTACACTGTTGAGGCCCAGTGCATTGCAAGGGTTCACCTTCTTGCGCGACTACCTCGGAAGCGTGCCAGAGGCGAGGGAGAAGGGCCGGCGACCTGGTGAGGCTGAGACGGTGTTGTAATCGGCCACTGCTCCCTAGCATACTCCTGGCTAATGTCCAGTCCCTGGACAACAAGTTGTGTGAACTGAGAGCCAGAATTTCCTATCAGCGGGAAACAAAGGAATGCCTCGTTTTGTACTTCATGGAGACCTGGCTGACGGAGGAGATACCGGACCACGCTATCGAACCCTCTGGGTTCTCCCTGTTCTGGGCGGACAGGTCAAAAAAACCTCGCTGGGAAGAGTAAAGGAGGAGAGGTGCAACCCCTGGAATGTGCATGCCCTTAAATCCTTTTGTTCCCCAGACCTGGAATACCTGGTGCTGCTGTGCAGACCTTACTGGCTGCATAGGGAGTTCACGGCTGTTATCATCACAGTGGTGTACATTCCGCTGGTGGCTGATACCAAACAGGCTCTCAGGGAACTGTATGAGACCATCAACAGGCTGGAGACTGCACACCCAGTGGCTGCCTTCATCGTCAATGATGTCTTTAATGGAGCTTCGCTGAAGAAAGTCTCTCTGAAGTTTTGTCAGCACAGCCAGGTGAGCACTCATGGAGATAGCACACTTGACCACTGCTACACTCCCTTCCACAACTCTTACAAAGCTCTCCTTCGCCCAGCTTTTGGAAAATCAGATCACTCTTCGATCCTGCTTTTGCTGACATACAGGCAGAAGCTGAAACACGAGGGAGCCACAGTTAAAACTGTCCACTGTTGGTCTGACCAGTCGGTCTCCATGCTGCAGGACTGCTTCAGAGACATTGACTGGAAGGTTTTCCATGATGAGCATTTCTCTGAGTTCACAAATGGAGTCATGTGCTTCATCTGGAAGTGCAACGACGATGTTGTCTGCCAGAAGTCGGCCAGGGTCTTCCCGAAACAGAAACGCTGGATCAATAGTTCTGTGCGAGCAGCACTTACCATGTGACACAGGGCTTATGCTGCCAGCAATCAGCAGGAGCTCCAGAAAAGCAGCCATGATCTGCGCAAAGCTATCACGGCTGCGAAACAATAATAAAGGGACAAAATTGAGTCAAGATTCACTGGAAGTAGCACACATGACTTGTGGCGAGGTTTGCGTACCGTCGCAGACTTCAAAGCCAAACGTTGTGGTGCCGCCAACATCGCGGCCTCTCTCCCAGATGAGCTCCATCGCTTTTACGCTCAGTTCGATGTTGCTAACTCTCAGCCTCCGAGGCGAGCCGCTGCTATAACCTGCAACCTGGTCATCTCTGAGTCTGAGGTACGCAGATGTCTCCAATGAGTAGGCAGTTGCAAGGCTGCAGGAATGAATGGCATCCCAGGGCGAGTACTCAGGATGTGCGCAGCACAACGGGCAGGTGTGTTTACAGGCATTTTTAATCTCTCCCTCTCCCAGTGTAGAGTGCCTTCCTGCTTCAAATTATCCACCATTGTCCCTGTACCAAAAAAGACCAAGGTAACATGCCTGAATGACTGGTGTCCTGTCGCACTCACATCAGTAATAAGCAGATGGTCAAGGACTACATCTGCAGCTTGCTACTACACAAACTGGACCCCCTACAATTCACCTACCGACATACCCAATTGACAGACGATGCAATGGCCACTGCTCTACACACTGTCCTTACACACCTGGAGAAAAAGGATGCTTATGCGAGAATGCTGTTCTTGGACTACACTTCGGCATTCAACACCATAATTCCCTCCAGGCTCGATAGGAAGCTCAGAGACCTCGGCCTTGACCCTACCTTGTGCAGCTCTATCCTGGGCTTCCTGTCAGATTGCCAGCAGCTGGTAAGAGTGGGCTCTCTCACCTCCACCCCTCCGACTCTCAACACAGGTGCCCCTCAGGACTGTGTACAAAGTCCCCTCCTTTACTCCCTTTATACCCATGACTGAATCACCACCCACAGCTCTAATCTGCTAATTAAATTTGCCAACGACACTACATTGATTGGCTTAATCTCAAACAATAATGAGGTGGCCTACAGGGAAGAAGTCATCTCTCTGACACAGTGGTGTCAAGAAAACAACCTCTCCCTCAATGTCGCAAAAACAAAGGAACTGGTTGTGGATTACAGGAGGAATGGAGACAGGCTAACCCCTATTGACAACAATGGATCTGGGGTTGAGAGGATAAACAGCTTTAAGTTCCTCGGCATCTACATCACCAAGGACCTCATGTTGTCTGTACACATCGGCTGTGTGGTTAAAAAGGCTCAACAGCGCCTCTTTCACCTCAGACGGTTGAGGATGTTTGATATGGGCTCCTAAATCCTAAGAACTTTTTACAGGGGCACAACTGAGAGCATCCTGACTGGCTGTATCACTGCCTGGTATGGGAACTGTACCTCCCTCAATCGCAGGACTCTGCAGAAAGTGATTCAGACAGCCCAGCACATCTGTAGATGTGAGCTTCCCATGATTCAGGACATTTACAAAGACAGGTGTGAGAAAAGGGCCTGAAGGATCATTAAGGACCTGAGTCACCCCAACCACTATCTATTCCAGTTGCTACCACTCGGTAAACGGTACCGCAGCATAAAAGCCAGGACCAACAGGCTCCGAGACAGCTTCTTCCACTAGGCTATCAGCCTGATTAACTTACACTGATTTAAGTCTATTTCTATGTTACATTGACTGTTCTATTTATCATGATTTGCTATGATTTCACATTGCACAATTAGACGGAGATATAAAGTAAAAATGTTTATTCCTTGTGTATGTGAAGGACGTAAGAAATAAAGTCAATTAGTTCATTCATTCGTTCAACTCTTTACATGCAGTGGTTTATCCAGGGCTTTTGGTTTCTTGTTCAAGTCACATAATTGATGAAGTTTGTGATGGCCATGTTATATTCGTATAGATCTGGTGATGAATCCCTGAATATGCTGCAGTCCACTGATTCAAAGCCCCCTTGTAAATGCTCTCCCACCTTTCTTGAACATATCTTCATGCTCTTCACCATTGTTAATGTAGTCTTTAGTTTCTGCCTATACACTGTGAGTAGAAATCTGGCTAGGTGATCAGACTTGCCAAAATATGGGATCTCCATGGCATGAAAAGTGTACTTGATGGTGGTGTGACAGTGATCCGCAGGTGACGCGTTGGTCGTAGTTGTTCAGAGACTTCTTCAAGCTGGCAATGTTGAAGTCTCCTGCAATGATTAGGAGGGCACCAGGATGCACTGTCTCTGTTAAGCATGGTACTCAGTTAGTCCAGAGCAAGCTTAACATTTGCCAAGGGTGGAGTGCACACTGCCACCATATGACGTTAGAGAGCTCACTCAGCAGATAAGAGAAATCTCTCCACAATGGATAACATTTGACTGCCAGATGCTCCACCTCTGGGGAGCAGGGCTGAGGTGAAGTGCACATCTGTGCACCATAGTGAATTAATCATGAAATAAATGCCATTGCCTCTGCCTATCCCTGCCACTATCTGGTCCATGTGGTTGATGATGAAGTCCTTGGACTGGAGTATGGTGTCCGGAGTGCTGGAGTTGAGCCATTTATCTGTGTTGCAGAGTACACAGCAGTCTCTGATGTCCCTCTGGCTCTGCAGTCTAGCTCGGACCTTTTCAGTTTTATTTTGCAGGGACTGTATATTAACCAGGTGGATGGTAGGGAAGTGGGCCATAGGGACCGGTGTTTCAGTTTTACCTACATCCTTCTCCAGCAGCTGTTTCCTAAGATATTGGTGGACTCTTCTGAGTTTACAGCTGCTGGGTGGTCTGGAGTCTGGACTGTCATTCCTGAAGTTCTTTTAAATGACTTGAAACAGTTTTTCTGTCAATGACTTGTCAACAGTAATTCTGCTAATATTTCATCCACAGATATCCAAGCCCATTGTTCAATATATAAGTCGTACCGGTTTCCATGTGTTTGAGTTGAATTTATTTTAAGGGAGGCAATTTTTGGCAAAAGTCAATGTAGGCTCATTGGATTGGACAAGTTGGCCATTTCCATGACCTTAGATGGGATTACCCTACACTGCTGAGAGAGCGTGCACCAGGTGTGGGTCTATGTAGCAGGCAGAATAACAGTTCATTATGGGCTGGATAGGCAAAGCGTCCTTTTCTGTGGTGCTCTATGGCTACAGCTCTACTTCCTCCTCTCAAGGTGCGTTCATGGAATTGCACGAGCAATCACTCTTACTGAAACACATCAGCAATTTAATTTGCCGTTTGTGATAAATCTTTACGCACAAACTCCAGTGTGAAAAGCTGAACTTTCCCTCCCGACATCTGGTGATTTATGCTGTAATAATGACAGAGTTCAATTTTCAACATTAAACACATCTGCACAATTAGTTTCAGGGCTTGATAACTAGCCTCTGTCTATTTTCAGTGCCTCACCCAAGAACGAAATAAAAATATAGAAGCAGGGTGGGCATTCCATATCTTTGTATCTGCCGCACCATTCAATATGATCGTGACTGATCTTTCATCTCAGTCCGGATTGGTTTTTTTGTGTTATTTTAGTACAAACTCATTTTTTATGTGTTGAAGTTGCAATCGATACACTTGTATCTGTTATCTTGTGCGTTCTTTTACAAGCGCAAGATACATGTCCTTTCTTTTGATAAGAATAGTACTTTGACTCTTGCAAGGGGAATGATAGTAGGTCATTTATAACACTGACATGCTCCATTTGCGGTCACACAAATCTATCCTTGTTTTTGGATGATAGCTTTTAGAGTTGTCCTGGGACTGGAAAATGATCTCATGTGGCTGACACAGGACAGATTTCCCTGTCTTCTGCTGCCACATCCATGAATGTTGCAATCTTACACCCAAACCAAAAGGCTTTTCAAGTCTAGCTTCTTCAACCCTGTGAGTCTTTTAGACCAAACTCAGACCTATCTCTGAGAGTGCAAGCTATACTGTCTGACATGCAGTGTTCTGTAGGAACTCAATGAGTCATGAGAGAAAATGTGAGAGGAAAGAAATTGGCGGTGTTTTGCATTGAAATCTTGCATCAGGACTGAGAGTGAAAAGGCAATTTTCCCCTTTGCTAATGCTGGAAACGATCTGAGTGACCTCATTCTCCCAGTCATCGCCATGCAATGAGGAAAGCTTACCCACACACCTGTTCTGGGAGCAACCATTCTGTGCAGAAGTCATTAACTCTTTTTTATATATAAAAAAAGACCTTTTGCAGGTGTCACACAACTTGTGTAGTCCATTTAAACTTTAGCTAAATATAGAAAGGTGGAGCTTGAGAGTGGGGTGGAGGCAATGGGAGGGGAAAGTGGATGCAATAACTCTATTGCTGTATTCAGATGTCTGAGATAATGGGAGTATGGTAAGCTGATGTGTGGAGTTCTAAAATGACAGCATTGGCATTAAATCGACAAAATGTCAGGACGTGTTTGGCTTGATTGTTACTGATGAATGTTACGGGAACAAAAGCTGCCAGTGCTTCACATCAGATGAGCATGTGCATGAAAAATGTCATTTTTGACAGTTACGGGGCCTTTAAAGAATACAAAAACAGAGATTCTAGATTCAAGTACTTTTATTATCAAAGAATGTATAAATTATATAACTTTGAGATTTGCTTGCTCACAGGTAGCCACAAAGCAAGAAAACCGAAAGAACCCAATTTAAACAGAAAAATAATAAAATTAAATATAAAAGACCAACACTTGATGCACAGGAGAAAATGGAAAAAAAACCACAAGTCACGCAAACAATTGAAGTGAACAACAGCATTCCAAACCAAAAATGAGTCCTCAGATCCAAACCCCAGAGCAGCCTGGAGTAGGCCCAAATCCTTGCTTATCAGTTCATCATATTAGCGGGCATGGAGTACAGCCTCAGAGCCAAGAAGAGGACCATTGTGGATGATGCACCATCAATAACTCACGCTGAGACTTAGGAAGTGAGATGTCGGCTTTTATTGACTGGAAGAATAAACAGCACTACATCCTGGGGAAAATGAGGGAGAGCAGCAGCCCACAGTCGCCTTTATACAGGGGTCTGTGGGAGGAGCCACAGGAGCAGTCAGCAAAGTCTGTGGGAGGAGCCACAGGAGCAGTCAGACAGGTATATCTAGTTCACCACAGTGGAGAATGGGTAAAATCAGTTCTCGTCCTGGCTGACACCCTGTCCTTTCAATCTATCTGGGCCGGCTTCACCTTAGCTTTAAGATTTAGTTAATCATGGGAATAGATTGAGATGGAATGGGTTCATGCCGAGCTCTTCACTTTAAGAGACCTGGGCCAAGGTTTGGCATGTACCAACATGCACCCATCTCTCCTTTGCTCCCAGTAGTGGAAAACCAAAAAAACTGCTGAATCTGGAAGTCTGGAATAGATGCAGAACATGCTAGAGAAAAACTTTACATCTGAGGCAGTATTAGTGCAAGAATAAAATGTTAATGTTTCTGGTCAAAAACCAGTAATGGCTCAGGCCTTCTTTTCACTGCTTTACACATCATTTTTCATCTTGTTGCCCTCACTCAGTGTGATCATTTATCCACCTGCCAGATAGCTCAGTAAATTGGGCAATTCTGACTTCAGCCAGTCAGTGTCTTGTCACCACTCCCACACCATCTCTTATTTTTTTATTTCTGGTAAAGGGTCTTTGACCAGAACATTTATTTTTTTAAATCTCTTTTCGCAGATACTTGCATGATCTGTGGATTATTGTCCTCAGCATTTTCGGTGTTTCCTTAAGTTCATGAAAGCACTGAATGAAAAACTCTTGGAGGAAGAAATTGGATTTCATTATCCAGGTGAGGACAATCTGTGGTCGATAATTTTAACTAATTTGAGGACTAGTTACTAAAAGTAAATTTTTCTCCCTACAAATATAGCACCTTACAGTGATGAGTTAAAATTTTGCCACAGAAAAAAATAATTCTGCATTTGGATGATGGAAGTAGCTATAGAATTCAAAGAAACATTACTAAGAATTGCTTAAAACCATCACATACAGAGATAATCATCAACAGAGTAATTATCAATCACTTTGTCCTTACAAAGTACTGTGCAAATCAAAAGAGAAGGAGGAAGACCTTTTTTTCTTGAGAGCTACTTTATTTCAGAATGAGATTCCAATTTAAATGAAATCAAATAAACACAACTGAAGTCAAAAACTGATTCCCTCTCTTTGGAGAGGCAAAATACTAAGTGTACTAAGCCCCCTCCTTTACTGTCTGTATACCCCTGACTGATTCGTCACCCATCGCTCCAATCTGCTAATTAAATTTGCTGATGACACTACACTGATTGACCTAATCTCAAATAATAAAGCAGCCCACAGAGAAGACGTCACCCTGACACAGTGGTGTCAAGAAAACAACCTCTCCCTCAATGTTGCAAAAACAACGGAGCTGGTTGTGGATTACAGAAGGAATGGAAACAGGAGAACTCCTATAAACATCAATGGATCTGGGGTTGAGAGGATGAACAGCTTTAAGCTCCTGGGCATAAAGTTCACCAAAGATCTCACTCACATGGTCATTAGATACCGGGTGTGTGGTGAAAAAAGCACAACAGTGCCTCTTTCATCTCAGATGGTTGAAGAGGTTTGGTATGGGCCCCCAAATCCTAAGAACTTTCCTTAGGAGTGCAGTTGAGAGCATCCTGACTGACTGCATCACTGCCTGGTATAGGAGCAGTGCTTCCCTCAATTGCAGGACTCTGCAGAGTGGTGCGGACAGCCCAGTGCATCTGTAGATGTGAACTTCCCACTATTCAGGACATTTAGAAAGACAGGTGTGTAAAAAGGGCCCAAAGGATCATTGGGGACCTGAGGCACCCCAACCACAAACTGTTCCAACTGCTACCATCTGGGAAATGGTACCGCAGCATAAAAGCCAGGACCAACAGACTCTGGGACAGCTTCTTCTACCAGGCCATCAGACTGATTAACTCATGCTGACACAATTGCATTTCTATGTCATATTGACTATCCTGTTGTACATACTATTTATTATAAATTACTATAAATTGTACATTGCACATTTAGACGGCGGTGTAACGTAAAGATTTTTACTCCTCATGTATGTGAGGGATGTAAGAAATACTTCGTAAAATCAATTCAATTCATTTCAAATAAATGAGGTACAGTTAATCAAAAAGTCAAGCTGAGGAAGATTGTACCAGCTGAGAGGCTTCTCTACATAAGGTGAGCATGAGCGATGATCTGATAGAGGCCGTTGGGATTACCAAAGGATTCAATAGGGTTTCAAAAGATTGATAGTTTGTTTGTTGGGAAGAACAAAAGTTAAAATCTTCTTAGAGGGAAGTCAGCACAAACTTCTTCACCTGGAAAATAACTAGGATGTGGAATCCACTACATGTGGAGTATTTCAAGGAAAGAACACTGAGATAATCAATAACCACTAGAGACAGGAATGAATCATAGATTTTTCTAAATGAAAGGGATGAAAGCATCTGAACAAAGATTCATATGGAGCACTATCTCAAATAGATACATGGGCTGAGTGGTCTGTGATTTAAATTCTATATAACTCCATGTTAATGGAAGATTAATTTTTTTCTTCTGCTGCCCTTATCCGGAGGGGATGGGCTTGACTTAAATTTAATGCATCTTGGATGTTGACTGATGATAGCAAGAAATTAAGGTAGCTCCATGTGTTGAACGACTGCTGTGAGATTGCTTACAAGAGGTCACAGTTAAAATATTGAAGCTCGGTGTCTGTGCCAATAACCTGCTGTTATCTGATGAGCTCCACTTCAGGTGCTCTACTCCTCCTTTAATCAACCACAGCCTACTATTCCCACTGCAGGAGAGTGATCTCCATTCATTTTATGATAGTAGGGCAAATGAAACACAGGACAAAAGGGTGTGTCAGGGCCATAGCTTTGGCTGTAGAACAACCAAGATTTTGAACTCCCTCTGAAAATTTGTCTTCATTTCTGGTATCTCAGGTCCTAGTGAAGGTTCATGGCCATGAAGATGAATTATATTATCACTCCCATCACATCTTTCAAAATAGCTGATCACCGGTTCTGAACCATTTACTCTGTTGGAAGTTGCCTGGTGGTCACATGATTCAGTCATGTGAGTGATTAGAAAGGGGTGGAGGGTAATGAAGGAGGCTAATCAGCAGGATATGGTCTCCTCCTGCTAATCCCCATTCCATCTCCTAATTCTCACCTCTCATCATCCCCACAATTTCCCAGCCAGCACCCAACTACCCCAAATACCCTATCCCAACGTTCCCCTTGACCACAGTTTTAATACTCCCAGCACTCACTTGTGAAGAGAGATAATAATCTTCATTCTTATTAAAAACATCGTTGTCATAGAAGATGCTTTGTCATTGAATAAAAGAGTCAAATAATAAATAAATAATTTATACTCATTTGCTGTAAATGCAAATAAAATATCAATGGAAAATCACCTGCGATAAAACATTAAATAATTTTCCTGCCAATGCTTATTTGAAGATCAATAGAGAAATATAGTCTAGAAATACTTCACAATGAATGGCAAAGGATCTACAGCATATAAGCTACCTTTCAAAAAGATTGTTAAATCTGCTCTCTTGACTGCTTGTTAAAGATATCATAGTACTAGTTTGGCAATAATTATGTCTCTCCCAAAATCAATGAGAAAGATTACCCTTCTGTTGGCTGCACAGAGATCATCTGGGAACCAAAAGTATTTATAAAGTTTTGTGGTGAATCAGAGACTTGAATCAGAAGAGTGAATTGCTATTTATATACATTGGCACACGTTAGTAAGGCTGAAAGAAATATCCAATGAATCATATTCTCCTTGCCCTTTCTCAGTAGGCCAAAAATAGGTGCTTCCTTGGAAATGATGTCCTTGATGGAAATCAAAAATACTTTAGCGTACAATGTGTACTTTGAGCTTTCAAGTCCTAGAACACATTTCCACTGATGATTCCACTGGAATCATCATGCAAATACACTCAAATACTTAATCAGAATCAGGTTTATTATCACCAGCATATGTCGTGAAATTTGTTAACTTAGCAGCAGCAGTTCAATGCAGTACATGATAACGTAGAAGGAAAAAAATAACCAAGTAATATAATTATAGTAAGTATGAAACGTTTAATATAGGGAATATTGCTACAATTTTCCCACCCTTTCTACCTTGGAATGAATGAAGTGTAGCATTAACACACTTATATTCTTTGGTGCATTGGAAGAGTGCAAACTACATTGGGATGTATTACTGATAATTTATTATTGGGACTAAATCCTAGCACATCATACCTTAAACCACTATGGACAGAAAGTATCCTCAGAAGAAGGACAAGAATTGCTCAAGGAGATGGTTCCCCACTATCTTCTCAAGATCATTTAGGAATGAGTAATACAAGATGGCCTGGTAAGTGATGTCAAAAACCCATAAGATGAATTTAAAAGAACATGCGTTTGATTTACATGGCATAGTTATGACTTATTCTTTGCTGACTCTTAAGTAATCGCACCGCATGTTACGGACTTGTCTGAAAGAACTCTGGGTGGTATGCTGCCTTGTACTTGTACTTCCATTTTTGAGGAGATATGAAAGTGCAAATACTCATCACTTGCAGTTTGCTCCCAGTTGCAGCTATTTCAACTCCCCTTATCATTTCAACTACGACTTGTCTATCCTCTGCTTTCTCCATTGCTAGAGTGAGACCCAATGCAAGCTGGAGGAAGAACACCTTATATTCTGCCTGGGTGGTCTACAATCCAATATTATGAACACTGCTAAGCCTTACCTCCTGCCCACCCCCCACTCTTCTTCCAATCCAGCCCTGATCCTCCTATTTTCATCCAACTCCCTCCCTCATGGTTCCATCCACTTGCTACCCACAGATTTTATCCACTCTATCCTCTATCTTCCCCATCTAATTCTGGTTCTGTCTGCTTATCAGATTCCAGCACTGGTATCATCTACGTTCTTGCTTATTGCACTCCTAGTTGTCTCCATCTTCACCCTCTGATCCTCCCACCTGGCTCCATTTGCCTTTTATTTTTGTCTGCCTCCACTTATTATCCATTAACCTCTGTCTCACAACTCCAACCCTCCATCCCAGACCTGACTCCACCTGCCAGTTAGCCTTGACTTCTCCTGAGTACACTAATAATTCTTGACTCATCTCTTCACCTCTCCTCATACTGCTTGCTGGCTATCTTTCCTCTCACCCATCAGTCCTAATGCAGGGTTTGGATTTGAAATGTCAACAATTCCTTTCCCCTGACAGATAACTGCACAATTTACTGAGTGCTCAGTCTGTAAAAGAAGCAGCTAGAATGATGTTTTTTTTATTCAAGTAGTTTCTTTCTACACTTTGGAAGAATTCTCTGAATCAGATCAAAGCCTAAAATAACCCTGCTGTGATGGACTTGATTGAAAGCAGTGGTGTGGTTAATGTTTGATTGTAGCCTCATTTGAAAGATGGCCCTAAGATCAAAGTTTTCAAATGAGGATTTCATAAAAGCAGCTGCTGGTGAAAACAATGGAACCCAGCAGCCTGCAATAATCAAACAGCAATTAATGTTTACTGCTGAGGGATGGTTCAGATGGTTTAGAAAATAATCATTTTTTATATACTTCAGTGGGATAGTGACAAGAGAAACATGTATGGTCAACTGGTTCGACAAAGTACAGAGTGCCATGCAGCAATGTTTTCATAGAGTCATAGAAAACTATAGCACAGAAACAGGTCCTTCGGCCCATCTAATTTGTGTCAAACCATTTAAACTGCCCAGTTCCTTCAAACTGCACATGGACCATAGGCCTCCATACCCTTCCGATCCATGTAGCTATCCAAGATTCACTTAAACATTGAAATCAAAATTGTAACCACTACTTGTGCTGGCAGCTTGTTATACACTCTCAGCATCCTCTGAGTGAAGAAGTTTCCCCTCATGTTCCCTTAAACGTTTCACATTTCATCCTTAACCCATAACCTCTAGTTTTTTAAAATTAATTTTTATGTGTTTCTACAAAACAATTACAAACAAAAAGCCCAACTATAAAATCAAGATTAATACAGTGCAAAATAAACATATCAAATATATAATTCATAACAATAAGGAAACAGCACCCAAAATAAAATCATATAACGTTTTTATCCTCCCCCCCCCAACTACAAAACTCCAGACCAACCATTACAATATGTAAAAAAACAATTAATCGGAGCGTTTGACCCCACAGAGCTGTAAATATATATATATATATATAAAATATAATGCCTACTACCAAAACTATACTGTAATTCCCATCAAAAAGAAACCATAAAACTTACAGAAAAAAAGCTGAAAGTAAGGGAATATGGTACAAAAAAAACTAAATCTAAAGAGGAGTTACGACCTCTAGTTGTAATCTCATCCAACCTTGGTGGATAAAAGCCTGCTTGCACTTACTCTATCTCTAAAACTCATCATTTTGTATACCTCTATCAAATCTGCCCTCAATCTTCTACTTTCTAGGGAAAAAAGTTCCAACCTTTCAATCTATCCGTATAACCCTTTTCTGTAGATAGTGACGAAAACTGCACACAATACTCCAAATTAGGCCTCACCAACATCTTATACAAATTCAACATAATTCATTACAAATCCTGTACTTAATACTTTGATCTATGAATGCCGATGTGCCAAAAGCTTTCTTTGTGACCCTATCTACCTGTGACGCCACTTTCAATAAATAGAGGACCTGTATTCCCAGATTCCTTTGTTCTCCCACACTCCTCAGTGTCCTGCTGCTCACTGTGTAAGATCTACCCTAGTACGTCCTACCAAAGTGCAACACCTTATGCTCTCCTACGTTAAATTGCACCTGCCATTTTTCCGCCCATTTTACCAGCTGGTTCCGATTCCACTGCAAGCTTTGATGGTCTTCCTCGCTGTTCACTACACCCCTAATCTTGGCGTCATCACAAATTTGCTGATAAAGTTAACCACATTATCATCCAGGTTGTTGATGTAGATGGACCCACATTGATCCCTGTGTCACTCCATTAGTCATAGACCTCCAGTCAGTGAGGCAACTATTTATTACCACTACCTGGATTCTCCTGCAAATTCAATGTCTAATCCATTTTACTACCTCATCGCGTGGCAAAGTGGTTAAGGCTTTGGTCTAGTTACCTGAAGGTTGCTAGTTCGAGCCTTGGCTGAGGCTGCGTGTGTATCCTTGAGCAAGGCACTTAACCGCACATTGCTCTGCGATGACACCGGTGCCAAGCTGTATGGGTCCTAATGCCCTTGGACAACATTGGTGGCATGGAGAGGGGAGATTTGCAGCTTGGGCAACTGCCAGTCTTCCATAAAAAAAAACCTTGCCCAGGCTTGCGCCCTGGAAACTTTCCAAGGTGCAAATCCATGGTCTATCGAGACTAACAGAGGCCTACACACTACCTTATCTTGAATGCCAAGTGACTTTCCCACTACTGGTGTCTGGCTCACCAGCCTATACTTCCCTGTTTTTTTTTAGAGCCTTTCTTAAACAGCAGAGCAACATTAATTATCATCCAATCCTCACCTGTTACAAAGGATGATTTAAATATCCCTGCTCGGCCTCCTGCAATTTCTGCACTTGATTCCAACAGGGTCTGTGGGAACATATTGTCAGGCCCTGAGGATTTGTTCACCCTGATTTGCATCAAGAATGCAAACACCTCCTCCTCTGTAATCTGTATAGGGTCCATGACCTTGCAGTTGTTTTGCCCCACTTCAATAGGCTCTGTGTCTGTCTCCTGAATACATATAGATTCAAAAATTTATTTTAAGATCTTCCCCATCTCTTTTGGCTCCACACATAGATTACCATTCTGATCTTCCAGAGGGCCAATTTTTTCCCTTGCTTTTGCCCTTAACATATCTCTAGAAGCATTTAAGATTCTCCTTCACCTTGTCTGCTACGGAAACCTGATGCCTTTTTTTAGCTCTCCTGATTTCTTTCTTTAAGGGTACTCTTGCATTTCTTACACTCCTCAAATACCTAATTTGTACCTACCTGCCTATAACTGCTATGCACCTCCTTTTTTCTTAACCAAGGCCTCAATATCTCTCAATATACTCTCAATGTCTTGCTAAACATTGGCCACGTCAAGGTTTTTTCCATTCTACTTTTTACTCAGAGTTACAACATGGAAACTGGACCTTCTGGCACAATGAACCCATGCCACCCAATTACACTCAAGTGACCAATTAACCTGCTAACTAACATGCCTTAGGATTGAGGGAGGAAACCTGAGCACCCAGAGGAAACCCACATGGTCACGGGAGATAGCAGTGGAATGTCTTACAGACAGCAGTGGAATTGAACCTGGGTCACTAATGCTGTAATAGTGCCTCCAGAATATTGCATGTTTTTCTTCTTCCGGAATATGTCATGAAGCCAACTTGAAAGAAAGAGCCATTTTGCTGAAACCAAAGAAAATATCTAGATAGGAACACTCTTGAATCAATAAAATCTGCATTTGTGATTTAATTTTTAGTAAAGAATGCTCAATTAATTGAAATTTCATTCTATTTTCTGACACTTTAAAAGTAACATATGTAATTGTCAACATTTTTGCACTTTCAAACTTTAATTTCCTAATGATCAAATATTCATTCCTTTCCTTTAACTGGTGAGGGAGATCCAGCCAACAGGTTTCATGGAGGAGGGAGCTGGAGATCTTAAAGGCTGAAACCAGTGTCCAACTACTTGATCTTCTCTGAGGCTGTTCTTTTGCCTTGCATAAAGTGAATAATTGAGTTTCAGAATAAATTTTATGTTAATAAAGCAGAGGTTATTTAGCTAGCATTGAGGAAATGATACCATTTGTAACACTCTGTGTATAATGTTACTACTAGTTATAATCCAGCCATTTGTCTGATGTTCATTAAGTTTATTCACTGTTGAACAGGTTGGGTGATTATCTGAAGTACCGTCATCATTAAGATTGATGGAGATCATTTGGAGGCATGCAATGCATTCTGACAAGCTATGATACAATGGCTAGTGTTTGCTGTTCACCCCTGAGGTCTCAACACAGTTAGCTTGAAATATAGGGGAGAGAGAGCAGAAAATTACAAATCCGTGAAATTAAAGATGTAGATCAATGGGGATAATGAGAACAAACCAAGCATTTGGGCTTATCTCAGAAGACTTTGATTTAAAACAATAAAAAAATAGTTATGATAAACCTTGGTATTGCATATAATTCATGTCATCATAACATAAAACATAAACTGGGTTCAATTACTGCCACTGCCTGTGAGGAGTTAGTATGTTCTCCCTGTGACTGCACTTGCTTCCTCTGGGTGCTCCTGCTCCCCCCCCCACCATGGTCCAAAGACATAACGGTTGGTAGGTTAATTAGTCACTGTATATTCTCCCGTCATTAGGTTGGGTTAAATTGGGGGATTGTTGAGTGGTGTTGCTCGAAAGGCAGGAAGGGTCGACTCTATGCTGTATCTCAATAAATAATGAAATGAACTGGACAGATACAGTGAAAACGAGCAAAAGTTATTTTGACAAATGTGAATTATGCTCATGAGGCAGAGATAATTGAGCTGAATTTCTTTATAAAATTTGAAAGGTTCTGAAAGAGAAGACAGAGAGTTTTGGGGAAGAGCAAAATGAAGTAAGGTCATCACCAAGAAAATGGGGAAATTAGAGGAAATCTCTTTAACAAGCAAATAGAGGCAACATGGAATCTGCTTCCACATGGAGTGATCGAGAAGAATAGTACAGCTGTATGAGGGAAAAAAAAGAATAGTGGTATACACCAACAGTGAATGGGAAGAGTTGTGTTCCCAACATAGGTCACTTTAAATTAATGTAAATCTATGCTGAGCAGTACTGGGAATAATTTATCAAGCGGTTGTTTGTGCTTAGGCAGAGGAAAAGGCCCAACAGAAAGAAAGAACCTAGAATCTTTCTAACCAAAGAGACAAACTGAGAAGTCCTCTGTAAATTGAATCTATTCTCTTGAACTGATATATTGACAAATTGACTACATTTCAGTTTGCTTCACATTAAAAGATGGCAGATGCTCTGCTTTATCAATGTGCTAATTAAGTACTAATGGAAAGTGTTAACAATCAGAGCTTTAACTGCACACTCCCAAAATCTTCAAGATATTAAGAATATGTCTCTATAAAAAGAGTTTGTACCTTTGTTCGTGAGTTGCTGCAGACTAGAATGTAATGCCCAAGTTGGAGTTGGTAATAAATTCAATGTGTTCAAAACATAACAAGGTATTTAATTGAAAAAAAAAGAGAATGGAGTGCTATCACAAGACAGCGATTGTGTGGGTAATTCTTTCAAATAACCAGTACAAGCAAAATAAACCAAACAGCGTCTTTCTTTGTTTCTATGATTGCATTGACAGTAGGATTTGTGTGAGCCTGACATGGTCACCTCTTGAAAGGACCTATTGATATGGGGGTGGTGAGGTGGAAGGGGATCAACTAGACCAAAATTTCAGTTGGAGAATTATGTTTAGAAACTCTTTCAGTGTCTCTGCATAATGTCTTCACATGTTTGGGCCTTCATTGCTTTCTTAGCTTTATGGTTGTGTACTCAAAAGAACCAGAGGTTTTAATATTCATTTGAAAACCAAGGGAGTAACTTTGCTTTTGTGATAGGTGGTCTATAGAAATCCAGGTATCTAAGATAGCACAATAGTAGTCAATATAAAACTGTGATCTGAAGTGCTTCAGATCTGTTTACTAAATAAAAAACCCTTTTATTGATCAACTCATGGTTACTAGTTCTGAATCTCTGGAGAACTGAAACACTTGATATAATTTGTCCTCAATTTCCAAAAATGTTGTCCTTTCATTTAGCAAACGATGGATGAAAGGCTCATTTTTTCAGAGTGCACTGAGAGTGTAGCTATAAAAGTATAAATCGATCTCCATTTTAATTTCTAATAAAAAGAAATTGAATTAGATCCAATTTGCATCTGTTTCTCTTCCACCTCTAAAGTTTATTTCTCTTTTTTCGTATTTATGACATCCTCCTTGCAGAAAATCAATGCAGGCACATCTCAAAATGTGTGCTTAGCCCACTACTCTAGTCTCTCTACAGTCATGATTGTATAGCTAGGCACAGTTCAAACTTCATTTGTAAATTTGCTGTTGTTGGTAAATTCTCAAATAATTTCAAGGAGGCTTATAAGAGTGAAATATATTGACTGGTTGAGTGGAGTCACAACAACAACCTTACACAACATCAGCTCGACCCAGGAGTTGATAGTGGGCTGCAGGAAGGGGAGAACATAATCACAAACGTAAATCAGTTTGAGAACACAAACCAGTCCTCATTGAAATGTTGAAGTTGGAAAGGGTGAGCAGCTTCACGTTCTTGAACGTCGGCATCTCCAAGGAAATGTTCTGGATCCAACATGTTGATGCAATCACGAGTGGCTGTACTTTGTTAGGAGTTTGAGGAGAACTGGTATGCACCGCGTGCTCTTGCAAATTCCTATATATTGTATGTATGACAGAGAACACTGTGACTGGTTGCATCACAGGCTGTAATGCACAGGATCGCAAGAGACTGCAGAGTGTTGTGGACACAGCCTCACCATCAACCCTCCCACTATGAAGTATATCTTCTGGAGTCAGTACCTCAAGAAGATGGCATACCTAGTTAAGGACTCCCACCATCTGGGTTATGCCCTCTTCTCTTTGCTACCATCAAGGAGGATGTACAGGAGCCTAAATACTCACCTCAATGATTCAGGAGCAGCTTCGTCCCCTCTGTAATTAGATGTCTGAACACTCCATGAACCTATGAACACATCTCATTATTACATTTTTGCACTGTTTATTTATTTTGTAATTTGTAGTAATTTTTTGTCTGTGTACTATATTGTGCTGCCACAAAACAGCAAATTTTATGTTATATAAGACATAAAACATTAAATATTATCAAAGTGATAATAAGCCTGATTTTGATTATGCAGAATATTTACATCATAAAGTTTGACCATCTCTTCATTATTTTCACCACCTTGTTTCATTGATTCAATAAATAGGTTTTTTTTTGCCCTGTTCTACATATCTTCCACTGTCTTCATATACCTCTTATGTATGGTTTCTTACAGATATGATGAATTTCCTGTGATATTTGAATAAATATAAACACCCAAGTCCTGCATCTAATAAGGTGGACCCAAGTAATTGTATTTGTCCAAAAAAGACAGAGCGACGAGCGAACTAAGCATCAGAATTGTAATTGACCTTTAAAATTTATTTTTTTATGCAGGACCATTTACAAGCTGTAACAAATTGTGACATTAGGGATAAAATTATATATTATAGCTATTGTTTTACAGAAGATTGTCAGACTGGTCATGATAAACTGGATGATAAATTAGTCTGCAAGAAAAGAAGTTACATATCAAATAATAGACAATGTAAAATAGACAAAGCTCTTGCACTGTTAAATGAAACTCTGATTTAAGATTTAATGCAAATTATTGTTAAGTAAACGGAATGCCAAATCACTAAAAGTTTGGGAGAATTCAATATAACTTTTGTGGGGTGAAAATTTGTAATATTGGTTCTGCATCTTCATTCCCAGCAACCTCTCTGCTCAACACACACACACACACACACACACACACACACACACACACACACACACACACACACACACACACACACACACACACACACACACACACACACACACACACACACACACACACACCCCCCCCCCCCTGAAATTTTCTGCTCAGTCAGGCTGCATTGCAGTGCCTGGGTGTAAAGCAGGTATGTGGTTTAGTAGAGCACATGAATGCTAGGTATAAGCCCACAGCAGCATTTTTTTGGAAACTTAATTATGGGATGAATGGAGAAATGCTGGCAGTTTTAGTATAGTTAGAAGGATGGATCATCTGAGGATGCATTCACTGACCTTGACCACTTAGAGTGATACAAATTGGAAACATTTCCTTTGGTTGAACTAATCCATGCTGACTCAGGTAACTTGAGGTCATCCCATTTGCCTGGATTTGGTCAATGTGAATCTAATTCTTTCCTACTTGTCTGACTTCATTAAATCTCTCACAGCACTGCATTCAAGTCCATGGGGTTTGCATCTTGGCATTCAGGTCCATGATTATGTGCTTCAGTTATATTCTGAGTATGTAATAGAAGATTTCTGCCTTCCCCCTACCACTCTATTAGATAGAGGATATTTCTACTAATGAGATGGGGCTGTGGGAAGAATGGGATTAGTATAGGACTGGTATGAATGGGTATTTGATGATGAGAATAGATTTGGTAGTCCAAAGTACTTATATCCATGGCAAATTTCTATGAATACACGGGAGGAAGTTGATGTAATGCCTGCATGATTCATTTATTTATTCTAAAAGTTCTTCAAAATATACAGGTAGTCCCTGAGTTACGAACATCCGACTTACGGACATCTCGTACTTACGAACCGAGGAAGGAGAACACCATTCGCCATTTTAAGTCATTGTCGTTGACACTGTGTTGAGTGTTTAACTTTGTATTTGGCTTAAATTTTTCTTAGTAAGATTCACCCTGACTCCGCCCCCCGTTCCAGTCGGTTGGTGGCGCAGTGAGATCAGCGGCAGGCTCGAGAATGGAGGTTCCCGAGTTCGATTTAGTGACAGACCGCTCCCGTGCCGGGTTGATGTTGATCCAGTGACTCCTGTACCATCCGTGCCGGGTTGATGTCGAGCTCACAACTCGACCTCGTAAAAAAAAACACTGCCACCTCCAGTTTAAATTCCCACGTGGAATATTGTGGATAATCAAATACCCAAACCCAGCACAGCCCCCACTTGTCCCATTTAACCTGTCTCAGTGCGATGGACTGTAGGACCCGGGGAATGCAGTGCAGTGGTCCTTAGGACCCAGCGGACCTTGGGAGCCAGCGCAGGTTGGGACCCGCCTCCTGCAGTGTTTCTATTCCATTGATGGGAAGCGATCGCGATTGAAAATAAAGTGGAAATAATAAAGCATTTGGAAAGAGGTGAAACAGCATCAGTCATTGGAAAAGTGTTAGGCTACAGTCGGTCAATGATCGGAACAATTTTAAAGGATAACGGATAAAGTGAGAATAATGGAGCATGTGAAAGGCCCTGCCCAATGAAAGCTACAATTATTCTAAGCAATGCAATGGTTTAATTATTGAAATACATGCGTTTCTTAAGTGTTTTATATACATAGAAAGGTAAAATATATACCATATACTAAGACAAACATTTGACTAACTGACGCTAAATAATACCAGATGTACTTGTTCTGACTTATGTACAAATCTGACTTAAAGATGGACTCAGGAATGGAACTTGTATGTAACCCGGGGACTGCCTGTATATTGTATACATAGAGAGAGAGAGAGAGGGAGAGTGAGAGCCTTATTGAAATTAATAGTAAGTTTTAAGTTATTGAATTGTACTGCTGATACAAAAGAACAAACTTCCACAAATAAGTCAGTATTAGTAAATTTGGTTCTGATTCTATCATCTTTATATAATTTGTCAATGGCTTTTTATATGACCCAAAGGGTTTTCATATCTCTTATCTTCAAAATCAGTTTGGTTCAGGATTACACTTACATCAATGCTTTCTTTGAATTGACTATCAAGAATTTTGAAGCATATTGGAATCACAAAAGGTGTTTGTTTGAAAGTAGGGCTAAGTATACTGTATATCTTAACAGTACATTGTACTCTGCCTCTGAAATTTATTCCATTCACTTTGTTGAAGCTAAATCTTGTACACAGAACATTGCTCCCCTGACAGATTTAGTGCTAACAACAGAAGTGAGATCATTTTTTTTTTAAAAAGCTTATACAATTCCACAAGAAAGTCAGTCATCTGAATGGTCATTACTGTTAGTTATCAAATAAATAATTGTGCAAGATGCCTTTGAAAAATAGTTTCCAAAGTGGGCATATATTATAACCATGCATATTCAAAAAAGTGCATTAACCTCTATGCTCAAGTTTATTATTATGAACATAAATGTCATGAGAATGAGCTCTTTCCAGTATCAGCAGAGTCCATTACACCAACTGTATGTTTCTACACCTCCAGTGCAACTTCATCCACTATCAGTTTTCATAAAATATCACTGGCAGCATGCACACTAATTTAACTAATTGAAAAGAGTTTTATGGAAGCTGTTGTGGGTGCCCAGGAGACTCCAAAAATTTAATCTGCAGTATCACATACACCAATTTAAAAAATTTACATATTTTAACATACAAAATCAAGCAGTTTTAATAAAGAATGCATTTTATATCAAAGAATGCTCCTGCTAATCTAGTCAATGTAACTTCCTGACAAAATTGATTGATAAATAGATGAAACTGACTATTCAAACTCTGAAGCATACTCTGCCCTTCAAACAAATTTGTTTGCTAGTCTTGTTCACCAAGGTAAGAAGGTTATTTTTATAAGATACTCTATTCTACTTTATATTCAATATTTTGAAGATGTATTATGTCATGAAATAAAAACCAAAGTCAAATTCAAGTTTATTATCATCTATACAAGCGGTGGGAAAACAATTTGACTGGATTATTAGATACAGGATTTATAAACATTTGAAGAAGCAGAGTCTGATTAGGGTTAACCAGCATAACTTTGTGAGGGGCAGGTCATGCCTCATGAGCTTGATTGAGTTCTTTGAGGGAGTGACAGAACAAATTGATAAAGGTAGAGCAGTGGATGTGGTGCACATGGATTTTAGTAAGGCATTCCACAAGGCTTCCCATAGGAGGCACATTCAAATAGTCAGGGGCATGGGAACCAGAGAAATTTGGCTGCTGGATTCAAAATTGGCTTACTTACAGAGTGTAGAGGGTAGTAGGTGGAGAGCATTCTGATTGTAGGTTGGTGACCAGTGGTGTTCTGCAGACCTTTTCTCTTTGTAATTATTATAAGTGACTTGGATGAGGAAATGGAGGAGTGGGTTAATAAGTTCGTGGATGACAGAAGTATTGGTGGCGTTAGTGTAAAAGATTGTTGTAGGTTAACATTGATAGTTTGCAGAGCTGGGCTGAGAAGTGATTGATGGAGTTCAATCCTGAAAAGTGAGAAGTGATTTACTTTGGAAGATAGAATAAAGGGTTAATAGCAGAATTCTTAGCAAAGCGGAAGAACAGAGGGATCAAAGATGTCGTACAAGTTGGTAGGGTGGTTAAGGAGGCAAATGGTGAGTTGGCCTTCATGGGTGAGGGGATTGAGTTCAAGAGCTGCGAGATAATGTTGCAGCTCAACAAACCCTGGAGTATTCTGTTCATTTCTGGTTACCTCATTATAGGAAAAATGAGGAAGCTTTAGAAAGGGTGAAGAGAAGATTTGCTGGTATGCTGCCTGGATTAGAGAGTATGTCTGTTGAGGAAAGGTTGAACGAACCAGGGCCTTTCTCTCTAGAGAGAAGGAGAAGGAGAAGTGACTTCACAGAGATGCATACAATGATAACAAGCATAAGTAAATAGAGTGGCCAGCCAGCATCTTCTTCCCAGGGCAGAAATAACAACTATGAGAAGGCATAATTTTAAGGTGATTGGATGACAGTATAGGCAGGATGTCAGTGGTAGTTTTTTTTTAAACAGTAAGACTGGTGAGTGCTTGGAACTCACTATCGGGTTTGCCAGTAGATGCAGATATAATAGGGACATTTAAGAAACTCTTAGCTAAGCACATTGATAAAAAAAAAAATCAGGACTATGTGGGAGGGAAGGGCTGGATTGATCACTGATGTAGGTTTAAAGGTCAGCACAACATCATGGACTGACGGGCCTGTATCGGTTCTATATTCTATGATCTACATGTATGCACAGGTGTAATGAAAAACTTACTTGAAGCAGCATCATAGGCACATCTAAGCAGCATTCAAAAGGAAAACATAACTTAATCATAAATCATACACAATTTTACAAGAAAGAACGTAGTTTGAACAAAGGCCTTTTTAGTGCAAAATGATTAAAGTTGTCATAGTGCTTGACGTTCAACAACATCATTCCATCACTACTTATTAATAATCTTTGAAACCTCCCTCTGCAACTGGATTTTTGATTTCCTCATTAGGGGATCACAGTCAGTGATTCAGATAAAACATCTCCTCCTCGCTGACAATCAGGATAAGCACAATACAAGTTTGCATGCTTAGTCTGCTGCTCTACTCTCTCTACACTATGTCTGTGTGACTAGGCAGAAGTCAGATGACACCTGTAAATTTAAAGTAAGCTCCATTAGCCATTCTGTGAGAGACATTTGAATTACCCACGTCTCCACACTCTGCACAGGACATTGTCAGAGGTAAAGTGCCCATTGAGTGCACACGGTTTTAAAATTTAAAGTTTCTAAAAATTATGCTCAGGTTATCTGACTGTAGATAGTCCTGTGAGCACATACAAAATAATGAATTTGAATATCAGATCTTGAATAAGACAGAGAATGATAATTCATTCCCCTGCATCATAGGTCATAAATCAGAGAGCATCTCCACAACAGAAAGCAATTTAGCAATTTATTCCTTCTAAGTTTGAAAATGTGTTTGCAACAATTGGTCCATAATAATAATTCAATTTGAGGCTGGCTTTTCCTGGTTAATTTAATGATGATCATTTTGCATTTTCCCTAGGCCTATATATTTTTAGAGCGAGCATCATACATTGAAGACATTTTATATGTGAGTTGAATGTCTATTTTTAATGAGGCGGAAGTTTTCTGATACCAGAGAATTCAGTAATCAATTGATGATGATGCTTACATGCAAGTCACTTTATCTAGGCTTTGAGAACACCTTTTTCAAGAGTTGATTTATGACTAAAATATCTGAGTGCATTTTCCAACTGTTCATCAGAGATATTCTGAGATGATAAATGGAAATGGCAGATGAAGAAAGAACTTAAAAGAAAGATTTGCATTTATATCACATTGATCACACATTCCATTGGAACGGTCCAAACTATTGTATAACCTATAAGTTAATTTTGAACAGCGGTTATTATGATAACGTAGGAAACACAGAAATTAAGCATACACAGCAAGCTCTCAAACATAGCAATGTACAAGAACATAAGAAATAGGAATCTTCTCTATCATTTAATATTGTCAACTCAAGTTTAATTTTTTTTTACATCAATACTATTTTCCTGTACCAATCCTACATCTCTTGATCTCCTTAATG
This sequence comes from Hemitrygon akajei, assembly GCF_048418815.1. Taxonomy (NCBI): domain Eukaryota; kingdom Metazoa; phylum Chordata; class Chondrichthyes; order Myliobatiformes; family Dasyatidae; genus Hemitrygon; species Hemitrygon akajei. The sequence continues at coordinate 35,499,729 of NC_133134.1, read as the reverse complement.
TCTAAGAAGTTATCAGTCCTTACTTCAATATATTCATCTCCTCAGCATTCAAATGTAATTTGGATTCAGAATTCCTAAACTTAATTACCATCTGGGTGAAGAAGTGTCATATTATCTCATCAATGAAAGGGCAACGCCTTACTTTGAAACTGTGCCTCTGGTTCAGAAGCACATCCTCAAATCTACCCTGCGAAACCCATAAGACTTATGTATGTTTCATTACTCTAAACTGAAAAGAATATAGGCACAGTCTGCTTAATCTTTCATCATATTACAAGGCCATAACCTCAAGAATCAATATAGCAAAATTTTGCAGTACTTAATATCTTCCAAGTATATCCTTTCTAAGGTAGGAGCAACAGACCTGTACACAATAGTCCACATGCTGGTTCATCAGGGGAACAAAATAATTTGGGAACCAGAACGCCAGAGCAGTTAGTGGAGAAGTTGTGGAGACAGATGTTGGTAAGACTTCAGACAAAGTCATGAATCAAAAGGTTGAGTATGGTATGAATAGTGTCCTGAACTGTGCATAATTCAATGCAAGAGGTATCATTGGAAAGGCAGATGAGCTCAGGGCATGGATCAACACCTGGAATTATTAAATTAGATCATAAGATATGGGACCAGAATTAGGCCATTTGGCCCATCATTGCTGATCCACTTTTCCTCTCATCCACAATCTCTTGTCTTCACCCTGTATTCCTTCATGCCCTGACCAATCAAGAATCTATCAACTGCTGCCTTAAGTATACATAAAGACTTGACAACCACAGCTGCCTATGGCAAAGAATTCCACAGATTCACCATTCTTTGGTAAAAGAAATTTCTCCTCATCTCTGTTCTGAAAGGACCCTTCTCTATTCTGAGGCTGTCCCCTCTGGTCTTAGACACTCCCACCATAGGAAACATCTTCTCCATATCTACTTAACAAGGCCTTTCACCATTCAATAGGTTGTATTGTATTGTAACCATCAGTGAGATCTGGTTGCTGAAGGAGCAGGACTGGCAGCTCAATGTTCTATTGTTTTAGATATGACAGAGCAGGAGGGATTAAAGGAGGTGGAGTAGCATTACTTGTCAGGGAAAATGTCATGCCACTGCTTTGTCGGGAGAGACGGGAGAACTCATCTAGTGAGGTATCATGGGTGGATCTGGGAAACAAGAAAGGTATGACCACATTAATGGGACTATATTACAGACCACCCAAAAATCCAAAGGATTCAGTAGGCCAGGCAGAATCCATGGAAAAGAGTAAACAGTTACCCTCTTACCATCTTTTTTCCAGTCCTGATGAAGGATCTTGGACTGAAACATTGACTGTTTACACTTTTCCATAGGTGCTGTTTGGTCTGCTGAGTTCCTCTGCATTTTGTGGATGCTGCTTTGATTTCCAGCATCTGCAGAATTTCTTGTGTTTGTTAGTCTGGGGATTTAGAGGAACAAATTTGTAGAGTGATCGCAGACTGTTGCAAGAAACATAAGGTTGTTACACTAGGTGATTTTAACCTTTTACATGTTGACTGGGACTCCCATACTCAAAAAGGACTAGATGGTATGGAGTCTGTCAAATGTGTTCAAGAAAGTTTTCTTAATCAGTACCTAAAACTCCCAATGAAAGAGTGTGTGATACTGGTCTGCTATTAGGGAATGAGATAGGGTAGGTGACAGAAGTTTGATTAGGGGAACACTTTACATCTAGTGACCAGAATGCCATTAGTGTTAAAGCAAATATGCAAAAAGATAGGTCTGCCTCACGAGTTGAGATTCTAAATTGGAGTAAGGCCAACTTTGATGGTATCAGAAATGATCTGGTAAGTGTGGACAGGGGTAGGTAGGTCATTTTCTGCAAAAGTGTACTGGTAAGTGTGAGGCCTTCAAAAATGAACTTTTGAGAGTACAAAGCTTGAATGTGCCTGTCAGAATAAAATGTAAAGATAATAAGTGTAGGGAGCCTTGGTTTTCAAAAGATATTGAGGCCCTGCTTAAGGGAAAACAAGTGGTGCATAACAAGCACAGGCAGGTAGAAACAAATGAAGTTCTTATAGAGTATAAGAAATTGAAGAGAAATCTGAAGAAAGAAATCAGGAAGGCTATAAGGAGGCATGAAGTTGTCCTAGCAGACAAGGTGAAGGGGAATACTAAAAGATTCTACAGATATGTTAAGAGCAAAAAGATGGCAAGGGACAAAATTGGTCCTCTGAAAGATCAGAATGGTAATCCATGTGTGGAGCCAAAACAGATGGGAGAGATCTTAAATAAATCTTTTGCTTCTGTATTTACTCAGGAGATGGACACAAAGTCTTTAGAAGTGAGGCAAAGCAGCATCAACTTCATGGACCCTGTACAGATTACAGAGGAGGAGATGTTTGCTATCTTGAGGCAAATTAGGATGGATAGATGTCCAGGACCTGACAAGGTGTTCCCTTTTATTCTCCAGAAGGCAAATTAAATTGCCAGGGCCCTAGCAGAGATATTTAAATCATCCTTAGTGACAGCAGAGGTACCGGTGGATTGGAGGATAGCCAATGTTGTTCTGCTGTTTAAGAAAGACTCTAAACATAAACCAGGAAATTATAGGCCGGTGAGTCTGACATCAGTAGTGGGGAAGTTATAGGAAGGTATTCTAAGGAACCGAATATATAAATACAAAAGTGTATTTGGATAGACGTGTAGCCTGGGGAAAATTACACACGCAGGACAACAAAAACTTTTTTGGTTCTTGAATTCCTTTATCTGTTTTAGATGTTTTAATGCAGAAAGAGGGTATTGAAATAAAAATGACAAAATTAATGAAAAGAAAACACAGTCCCTGCTGTTACAATCTATGCTTAATTTTGGACCACACCCTTGTTATGTATGCAGTATGAAAGTAACTAAAACAGTTTATTCAAAACCCATATGGTAGTGGCAATTCTAAAAAAAAGCAACACAAATAATGTTAGAATCCGACCTTATATACTGCATAAATATATAAATTAATACATCTCATCTTAACTAAGAGATATACTCACTTCGCCACACATGTGCTTAACTTCCAAACACATACAGGCTAGACCTTGAAACGAGTTCCCCTTGCTCACATTAGTAAGCCATCAAGCAATCAAGTAATCCAGGGCTGATAGATTTCACTTGCTCCTCACCAAACCAGGAAAAATAACTCAAATGTTGTTCTCTGTAGAACATTACAACTCTTCTTTCTACTCCACGTGTGCAAAATGACTTCACCGTTTTCTCTTAAAGGCACAAATAGCTATTTTGGCATTACCAGGGTAAATACATAAGTGCACTTTAACAATAAAAAACGATATTTAAAGGTCACGTGGTTACATACGTTCTGATTAAGGATAGTCAGTATGGCTTTGTGCCTGGTAGGTCAGGTCTAACCAATGTTATAGCTTGTTGAGGAAGCTGCCAGAAGAGTGGATGAAGGCGAGGCAGTAGATGTCTACGTGGATGCTAGTAAGGCACTCGACAAGGTCCCGCAGGGAGGCTGGTCAAAGGTTTAGTTGTTCAGCTTTCAAGATGAGGTAGTAAATTGGATTAGGCATTGGCTTTGAGGGAGAAACCAGAGAGTGGTAACAGATGGTTGCCTCTCTGACTGGAGGCCTGTGACTAGTTCCGTGCTGCAAGAATCAGAGCTGGATCCATTGTTGTTTGTCTCCTGTATCAAAGACCTGGATGATAATGTGGTCAATTGGATCAGTAAATCTGTTGATGACACCAAAATAGAGGCGTAGTGGACAGCAAGGAAGGTTATCATGGCTTGCAGAGGTACCAGCATCAGCTCGAAAAATGACAGACTGAAAATGGCATGAAGCAGACAAGTGTGAGGTGTGGCACCTTAGGAGGACATGACCAAGGTCAATCTTACACCATTAGTGGTAGGGCACTGAGGAAACCAAGTGATCTTGTTCATAATTTATTGATAGTGACGCTACAGTTAGATAGGGTCGTAAAGAAAGCTTTTGGCACATTTGCATTCGTAAATCAATGTACTGAGTACAGGAGATGTGATGTTGTAAACAACACCAGGCCTGTTTGAAGAAAACCCTGCCCCAATTATCACCAGCACATAACCAGGTGCACCAGAGCTCCCCGACACTAAATCCCTGCTACACTATGATAAGGAACGCCTATCGTTCCTTCCTGAGACTGCTTTTTGGCAATTAGGATCATTTGGCTGTACTTTTGCTACCTGCATACGGACAGAGGCTGAAGAGCAAGGTTCCGAAGATCAAGACAACCAATCAAGACAACCACAGGAGGCTGAGGAACTGTTACACGATTGTCTTGAGTCAGTGGACTGGGCTGTGTTCAATACCTCATCTGAGGACCTGAATAACTACACCAGAGTCATTACAGACATTATTAAAACAGCTGTGGATGAGTGTGTCCCCACAAAATCCTATAGGGATTTCCCCAAACAGAAGCCCTGGATGAACTACAAAATCCAGAACCTGTGGAGAGCCAGATCTGCTTCATTCAAGTCTGGAGATCAAGAATGCTACAAGAGGTGCAGGTATGACCTCCGGAAAACCATTTCAAGGGCAAAGTGGAGATTCCAGACTAAACTGGAATCAATGAGAGATGCTTAACAGCTGCGTCAGGGTTTGAATGCCATAACCTCCTACAAAGCTAAATCTTGCGACAGAGGGGACAGCAGAGTTTCGCTTCCAGGTGAGCTCACTGCCTTCAATGCTTGCTTTGATCATCAGAACTGGGAGGAGCCATCGTGCAACCCCATGTCTCCCGATGATCCTTTGGTCTCAGTATCTGAAGATAACGTGCAGGCTGCCTTCAAGAGAGTGAATCCAAGGAAAGCATCCAGTTCAGATGGAGTACCTGTCTGAGTACTGAAGATCTGTTCTGACCAACTGGTTGAAGATACTCACGGATATCTTCAACCGCTTGCTCCAGCAGTGTGTGGTACCCACTTGCTTCAATCATACTGGTGCCCAAGAAGAGCATGTCAAAATGGCTATCACTCAGTGGCACTTACATCCAATGATAAAGTTTTTTGAGAGGCTGGTGTTGAAACATATCAGCTCCTGTCTGAATGGTGACTTGGATCCACACCAATTTGCCTGCCAAAGCAACAGGTCAAAGCAAATACTAGCTCACTGGCTCTTCAGACAACCCTGGAACATCTGGACAGCAAAGATGTATACATCAGGATACTTTTTATTGATTACAGCCTGGCATTTAACACCAGCATCCCCTCAACACTAATCTGTAAACTCCAAAGCCTGGGCGTCAATAGATCTAATACCATTTTCAAGTTTGCTGATGACACCACTGTTGTGGGCCATATCAAAGGTGGACAGGAGGGGGATTGAAAACTTGGCTGAGTGGTCTAATAACAGCAGCCTCTCATTCAATGTCATTAAGAGCGAGAAACTGATGATTGACTTCAGGAGGGGTGAACCAGAGGTCCATGAGCCAGTAGTCATCAGACGATCAGAGGTGAAGAGAGTCAGTAACTTTAAATTCCTGAATGTCACTATCTCAGAGGATAGTCTAAGACCCACCATATAAATAGTATTGTGAAGAAAGCGTGACAGTGCCTGTACTTCCTCAGGAATCTGTGGAGATTCAGCATGTCATCAAAAACATTGGCAAACGTCTATGGATGTGTGGTGGAAAGTGTGCTGACTGGCTGCATTATGGGAACACCAATGTCTTTGCGCTGAAATTCCTACAAAAGGTAGTTTATTCGACCCACTACATCATGCGTAAAACCCTTCCAACCTTTGAGCACATCTACATGAAACATTGCTGTAGAAAAGCAGTATCAATCATCAAAAATCTTCACCACCCAGGCCATGCTCAAATATCACTGCTGCCATCTGATAGAAAGTACAGGAGCCTCAGGACTCACACCACCTGCTTCAAGAACAGTTACTACCCCTCAACCATCAGGCTCTTGAACAAAACAGGCTAGCTACACTCACTTAAGGACTCTATTATATTGTTATTTCATGCTCATTATTTATTACTATTTATTGATATCTGCATTTGCACAGTTTGTTTACAGTTAACAATTCTTGATGTTTACAGATTACAGTTACTGTTCTGAAAATTTACTAAGTATGACCACAGGAAAAAGAATCTCGGGGATAAATGTAATGACTGTACTGTATGTACTCAGATAATAAATTTTACTTCAAACTTTTGAGCTTTGTTCTGCTGAAGATGTATAAGATGCTTGCACACAAAAGCCAGGTCTTCACTGCACCAAGCCTTGGCAATGCTGGGGTGAGGCCTTGTCCTCGGAACACTACTAATACATTTTGTTAGAACACAAAGCTAAGGATGGGAGCTGATGTTTCTGTCAAAGTTGTAATTAATTTAATAGTGTTGAAGTGTCTATCACAATGAAGAACATAAAAAAACTGTAAAATTTGAACTCAGAAGATTTTTTAAAAAATTAAGAAAATACATAAAAAGCTTAGAAATAATTAGAAAGCTTTAAACAAAAGGAAAATACATAAAATGAAATTCCTTAATTACTTACCTTCCTCTCTGCCTGCTTCTCCTGGACCTAGAATTCCCACTGAAAAGAAATGAGCTTCAGATCCTCAGATTTTGTTCCAGGTTGGTGAACTGACCCCAGTCCACTCCTGCCTGTTGCAAGCTCACCCAAACCTACCCTCCAAGAGTGTAATACTAAGGTACCTCATGTTTTCACTGTGTTGTGCTATCAGTGAGACGTATTTAGGGTAACCTTTCCATTGTGCCTTGATGTACATTACTCAACAGCATCTGCAAGCTACTTTCACTTTGATACACAGGGAGCACAGATATAATGGGCATTTGCAAATAGAGGGGGAGGAGTATTAATGTGGCTGCAGGATTAAAGTTGTTATCTGACAGGCTTCTTACTGTTAAAGAAAACCTTACCTTTGTTGCGTATTTTCATCTGCATTTAAGATTTCCAGTGTCTGCAGATTTTTGGTTTAATTTACTAATCATCAACTTATTTGATTTAACAGTTTCTAAATGACTCGACCAAGCTTCATGACCGGATCACTTTTTAATCAAATCCACCTTTGCTCCTGAAGAGTTGAGAAGATGCCCTTCACACTCTTTCCACTGCCTGAATTTATGATTATTCTCAGTTACATTACAGAGCAAGATCCATCCAGAAGAATGAAATGCATTTCCTAAATCTTCATAGTGATGCATTATGTTTCGCTTAAATCATTTTCCAATGGTCTTTCATTTCTTGACTATCTGCTGTCCTTAGTAATATCATCAGCAGAAAGACAATGGACTAACTTCAATGTACAGGTGGATGTACTCCCTTTATTGCCTCTCTGCCTTCCGGTTGTGGCTGAGATACAAAGCGAACACAGAGAAACCATTTTGCTAGTGCCCCTCTCTTCATCCGGAACTCAAAAAGAACCATCTTCAAGCAAAACATGAACATGCCCATTGATTCAGCAGCTCAAAGCTAATACACTATTCACTATTTTCTCCTGTCTCCATTGTTACATTAGTTCACCATTCCGGAACACCTGATCCTGCTAATCACTTAACCTTTACACTCCATAAAGGGCAAGAAAGGATGCGGGGGAAGGCAGGAGATTGACACAGAGAGGAAAAATGTACCATCAATGATGAAATGGCAGAACAGACTGGATGGGCTGAAAGGCTTAATTCTGCTCCTATATCTCATAGTCTTATTTTAGCACAAATTGCAAGACAGTGAGCCCACCTTGGAAATGAAATGGATTTTTAAAAATATTAACGACTGATTCTGGAACAAGCAATGGCCAATTTCACCTTTGCTAAATTTAAATTGGCCATCCTTGTCTTTTTTCACATTACATGCACAGATATCTCCACTCTTTTGTTACCTGCTTCGCTTTGATCTTTTGACTCTAGCCTGACACATTCCACCTCACCACTTGCATTATTGCCACATGCCTCCTCCCTGTTCCTGTCTTCTTGAACCTCTGCACTTCCCTCTTATCTTTTAAAAACCTTCTGAAAATCTGTCTTTTCAATAATACCTCCAATTACAGGCTATTGCTTGACATTTTCAGTTTTATTGCTTTTAGCAATGCATATTTATTCATTTCTATTTCTTCTTCCCCACATAAAATTCTTTAATATAATAATATTAGTTATGCATTTAAATAATTACAAATTGTTCCACCAATTTGCTTTTTGTAGGGTCAAAATAAAAGCTTCAGAATGAATCCCATAGTTAACAATAAATCTCGGTGCTAGACATTTGGAAGAACATTTGGCTATGTTAATTCCCTCGTAAAACCATAGTTCTTCATCTTTTTATTGAACAGATCATATTGAAGTAAAGGCAGCTTATTCTCTGTTTGTTCCATGCAGTAATAGTGAAGTCTGAGATAACATTTAATTGACTCAGCATTTGGATTAGCTTTGTGAGTTTTAGAGTTAATAAAAGTTACATTGAAACATATCTACTAAAATAAATGATACTCTGCTGAGAGTTGCTACATTCAGAGTGTGAAATGCATACGATTATATTCTGTCTCAAGTATTAAACATTAAACAACAGAAGCTATCAGTTCTAGTCTCAGAAATAATGTGCTGATATAGTTCCAGATTTAGCACTGACATAGATCGATCCTTTAAAAACAGCAATAGACTTAGACAGGAGGAAAACCTTCATTGTATCGAATATTCTTATCTACAACATTCCATTAATACAGTTCTAACCCTTTTTAATCTCACTTGTTGAATCACAGCTAACTTATTTCTCCTTGAACTATATGAAGATTTACATATATCTCCAATGCCATATTCAAGTTTGCTGATGACACCACTGTCGATGGCCTAATCAAATGGAGGTGACGGATCAGCATATAGGAGGGAAATTTAAAATTTGGCTGAGAGGTGCCATTACAGCAGCCTCTTGCTCTAAGTGAGCAAGACCAAGAAGCTGATTATTGACTTCAGGTGAAAGAAACTGGAAGTCCATGAGGGGATCAGAGGTGGAGAGGGTCAGCAACTTTAAATTCCTCGATGTTATTATTTCAGAGGACCTGTCTGCATCACAGCCTGGTATGGAATCATCAATGCTCTTGAACGGAAAATCCTACAAAACGTAATGGATACAGCCCAGTCCACCACAGTTAAAGACTCCTCCCCCCCCCCCCCCCCACAATGAGCACATCTACACAAAGTGTTGTTGTAGAAAAGTGGCCCCCATTTTCAGGAAGCCCCACCACCCAGTACATGCTCTCTTCTTGCTGCTGCCATCAAGAAGAAGGCACAGGACTTACACCACCAGTTTTAGGAAGTTATTACCCCTCTCAGGATTATAATGAATCTCAGGGTTGTATATAGTGACATACTGAAAATAAATTTACTTTGAACTTTGATTTCTTGTTTCACTGCATGGAACAGGTTACACAAAAGGTTATAAAGCAGGTTCTTCAACTTCACTTCCCCCACCAGTTTTTCAGGTTACTGTGTAGGAAAGAATCGGGTCCTCTAAAGCTAAGTGGATCTTCTGATTGCTTTCCATAACTTTGTTAGAAAATTATTATAAAATATACTTTGTATCCATTTACACCTTTTTACCCAGTTTTGCAGCAATCTACAGTTAAGCATTGAAACCCCTCACCCAAATTCCTCTTCTGTTTTGAGCTGTTGGCTGATGAATGTCAATTTTCATTTGACTGTCAATGTTCATCCTTTGCCTATTAAAGCTGACCACTGATGAGTCACATCCAAATTCATGTCAGTTATCATGCAATAAATAAAGTGAAAGCGGGTAAAATATTTTCATTCACTGGGTAATAGAATTCTGGAATTCTATTCCATTAATAGCAATTGTTGATTGACCATATTGTCAATGGTTTAAGGTGAGACTGACAGATTTTAGTTGACAAGAGAAAAATGGCAGAATTAGATCATGATTTAGGTATCTAATTGAATATAGAAACAGATTTGAAGGGCTAAGGCCAATTCTTAGTTCCAATGGTTACTGCTCTGAATCCTAAATCCTCTGTATTTTACCTAGTGAAGTCTCTTCTCCTTTTTGTGTCCATTTCTTTCAGTTTTCTTTGCCCACCACCCTTGTATCTTTCCAACCCTCTTGCTAACTTTCCTCTCTACTTTCCCAGTGCCTCATAGCAATTATGTTTGATCTTTTTTTTGTCCATGATCCATTTTTCCATAATATCTCATCAACTCTTTTATCTATCTGCTTGGGTTTTCCCCCATGTTGTCTGGGATACTTTCCTGTGTTAATCTCTCCAATCTTCTGACTGTTGATCAGAACTTTTACCCAATTCCCCAAACTTGACGATGTAATTTTTTTATCAACACACACAAAATGCTAGAGGAGCTCAGAAGGTCAGGATGCATCTATGGAAAAGAGCAAACAGTCAACATTTTGGGTGGGCTGAGAACTTTCATCAATACTCCAGTCCTGATGAAGGGTCTCAGCCCAAAACATTGACTGCTTGCTCTTTTCCATAGATGCTGCCTGACCTGCAGAGTTCCTTCAGCATTTTGTGTGTGTTGCTTTGGATCTCCGGCATCTGCAGATTTTCTCATGTTTGTGATGTTACTTTTATGTTCGCAGTTAATGGATACATTCATTAAGTGGAACAGATCATGGAAAGAAAAAAATACTGACTATACAGTATAATTAACATTAGCATTCGTCGAGAAGAATAGGTCATGGATAAATGAAAAATACTGAATATATTTTGATAATAAAAAATCAGTGATGACTTCAGAAGAGTGTTTATTCAGTTAACTACTCTGATTTAATTTAAATTTAATTTAGAGCATGATTATTAGCTCAGCTAATAAGTGCAGCATTCATCAACAACAATATGTTCACTGTTGTTGGATACTAAATTAGCTTGATCAAACTTTGATACAATACTGTATAATGTATTCATTTTCTGATTTTGAAACATTCTTGTACAGAACAGCAAGTTCATGTTACAATTGGCTCTGATTATATTTCAGTTGTCCAAAGGGTGAGAAACTAATATTCCAATCAACAAAAATGAAATACATAATTGAGATGAAGTAACCGCCCCCCAACATTTTACAGACTGTGTCATTACAAGGTTAATCTCTGAGAGCAGAGCTGTGACATTGTGCTGATTTTGGTTGTAATATTACTTAAATGTAAGTAAGGCTCGATGTTCTGATTTTTCATCATTTCTTGTGCTTGATTGTTGGACAGAATGGATTATAACTGATTTTGGTTGTTTCATCTATTTGAATGATTTGATCACATGCTCTTGGTCCATACAACAGTAACAACAAAGCAATAAATGGTGGAAATTTGTCAATGGGACAGTATGTAGCTGGCAAGGCCACACCACCCAAGGCCCGGTGAGAAGTACAAAAATTTTCCAGTCTCCTTTAGCTTTCTGCCTGACATTGTAGATTCTCTAATCTCATTGATTTTCCAGGATAAGCATGAATTCTTCTTGCTCTTCCCTCCTTTAACTAACTTTTCCTGGTGTACCATGTCTTCATGTCTCCAAAGGCCTGACATCTACTTTTGCATGTGTTCTCTTAGTTGCTGTTTTCTTGTTTTAAGGACAATATCTGGATGAAGACTTCCCAAATGTTCCCTTGAATCATCTTAAAATCGTTCTATCTGTCTTCATTCAAACCAAACATTTTCCTGAAAAGCATGTATCGTATTTCTGATCCTTTATAAATGCTTTTCATCCATAATATTATACAGTTTTAGCAAAGCAATCACATCAATGTTCAGGAGTTTAACTTTATTTGCTGGAACTAAACACAGTATACAGTTAAGTCAGCATGTAGAGGGTGATGCAAATCTACCACACACTTAATGTCTGATGATAAATTTCTGAAAGCAACATAAACTTTCCTAAATTGTTACTGATTAACCTTCTGAATGTTCCCAACATTGTCCGTTCATGATTCACTAGCTACACCTAATCTAATTCCTTTGATGTTCTGGTGCATTTCAAGATATATTTAACATAATTAATCTTCTTTAAACCAGTTATCATAAAATCAATATT